>NW_017728929.1:8055057-8062834 GCF_001723895.1 Crocodylus porosus | reverse complement strand
ACTTGCTTGAGGCAGGGTTGCCACAAACCTTCAATTTGTAAAAAACCGCAATATCTGCGAAGCGCAATAAAGCAAAGCGCAATAAAACGAGGTATGCCTGTACTATGTCTAAGCACCAAAAACAGCACTTCCACAGCTGGGTAATCGCCATTTAAATGTGGAAACAAAATAACATTCTGCCCTTAGTCGGGTCTTTATGATGTCACAATTGCTGTAGAAAGGATTGTGAGGTCATCTACAAAGGTCTGTGGCTTTGTATGGTGCCTAAGTAGCTGGGGCAGATGAAAGCTTGCATAGGAATAGTAATATGAGAATTCCCTTTAATTTATAACCAAAAACAAGGAATGAGAAATAGAGAGGACATTGCAAGTATCCCAGGAACTGAACTGTTTTGGAACGGAGCGCAAGGGCTACATCTGCAGGGCATCCCCGTACAGCCAGGAAACAAGGCCCAACCCACTCCACACATACCAAAACTTGGCAATTTGGCAGCATAAGTAAACCTGAGAACAGCATTAGGGTATGTGCTCAGGACCCCTCCAAGCTGTTTTTGTGATGGGGTGCATGTGGAACAGGAGAAAATAGGCAAGACTTGTTTCTCAGTGTTGGGGTAGGATCAGCAGGAAGGTGGTGTAGACAGCCACGTACTAACAAAAAAAATCACAAACTCAGTAATACACAGTTTTGCTCTGACTGGTGCTGCCCAAACATTTTCCGTGGAAATGTTTTTCCTGATGGAAAATTGGGAGTTTGAGGACAGGAAATTTTCATGGCAAGTCCCTGCTTTCCGCTGGAAACTTCTGATTTGTGTCAGGAAACTGAGAAAAAGTCAGCCAAAATGAAACAAATTTTACATAAAAAAAAAATTGAGGTACATCTCAAGTTTTGTCTGATTTTTTTTTTGGACGAGAAGCCAACATTTTTCCACCAGAAAATGTTTAAAAATGAAATTTTGGGTCAGGAGGGTACCTCATCTAAAATATGCTGAGGTCAGGAAAATGAACTTCCTATGGACTTTGGATCTGGGCCTTGGTAAGAGGTTGTGTATGAGATGCCTCCCTTTCCTATCTGCCTCAGTTTCTCTTTGTCTGCTTCACTATTTATTCCTTCAAATGGCCTTTTATTTACTTATGGCAGGGCCCTTACTTCTCCTTTCCTCCTCCTTTTTGGAACAACACATGTAACAAATGGTGACCTGAAGGGTACATCTCAGAAATGAAACACAATGAAGAAAATTTCCTCTTTCAAATGCCAGCCAGAATCTAGCAGAAGGGCTGGGCTGTATCACATCCTGCAGCTGGCCCCTTGTGGGGTTCAGATAAGGGTGAAGACACCTGTAGGCAAGAAACAGAAGTAGAGCAACACTCTCAGCTTTGCCAGTTCATGCTGCTGGCATAAATGGATTTTGTTTGTTAATGCTGAAAAAAACCAGGGACCCTTATTTTGTTCCAAAAGACAGTGACTGATCCACAGCACCTGCAGTAAGATTCACTTATCCCTTTGAACATTAGGATTCATTTTGCCTATTCATCTGTCAGTGATGGAGCTATCTGGACTTCTTCTGTTTACTGCTGCATGCAGGAAGCTGTTATCAGTGCGCAATTTTTAAAACTACAAACATAGGACCAATCCAAGAGAAACTTCTTTGCTTATATGCCATCATAGGGCAATACTCATATATAACACATGCATGGATACTGCTTTTGATACATGTGTGTATTCAGATCATACCTAAATTTATTAGAAAATGTAACAACATCCCAGATGGTTCCTGGGTGGGCAGGGGGAGGGAGAGGGAGATGTATGGGATACATCCATTTTCCAACGTTTAAACATAGCTGCACGTTTAATGTATCTGAAATGTCTCCTCAGGTGACAGTGCTTTCATGACATGTAACTTCTGGTTTTGCATCAATGCTCCTATCTCAGGGAGGTGAATCTTGCACTAAGGTTGGAGTCTTTTCAGTGAATTTTGTAGACTTGGGATGACCCAGCCCCAAGGGCAGAACTGGACACATAGCTTTCAAAATAATTGGGGTGTTGACACTGCCACTGGGATTTTGTTTAAACACATGGAAAAGATGCATGGCACCCTCCAACTAGGTGTCTCTTATTGACCAATGTTCAGCAGAAGTACCTGGCTGCAGTTCTTTCTTTGGTTTCAGATACCCATAGAAGAAGTACCTTGTCCTCATTGCCCCATCATGGGAAATATTTTCATTAGGACATTGCATCCTTCCAGCAAGGCTATCTTACCATTGTACATTGCTGGAGAAGCAGGGTTTTCTTAAAGGTGAGAATATAGGTTTGGTAAAAACCTAAGTGCTTGTCTATGCAAAAAAAAGTTATTTCAGAATAAGATAAGGTGTGAATTTAAAGAGCAATTCCTATTTTGGTGTAACTTCCAGCATGGACACTTTTTTTCTGGTCTAGAGCATCTATGCATAGAGCTATGCAGCAACAGTTATTCTGATCAACTTTTTTCAGGGAGACAAGCCTTAAAAACTATCACTAGCTTTAGCCCATGCATAGAATAACAATGTCTCAAGACCATTTTGCAGTTCTGGATGAGGGTGAGAGACCACAGCAGCACCCGTATTTTGAAAACCCAAGATTTTGGGGCACATGACTTCTGAGGAGAGACTGAGGGAACTGGGCTGATTTAGTCTGGAGAAGAGAAGACTGAGCGGGGATTTAATAGCAGCCTTCCACGCCCTGCAGGAGGGTTCCAGAGGGGATGGAGCTGGACTGTTCTCAGTGGTGGCAGATGACAGAACAAGGAGGCAATGGGCTCAAGTTGCAGCAAGGGAAGTTTAGGTTGGGTATTAGGAAAACCTCTCTCACTAGGAGGGTAGTTAAGCACTGGAACAGATTACCCAGAAAGTTTGTGAACTCTTCATCTTTGGAGGGTTTTAAGACCTGGCTAGACAAAGCCTTGGCTGGGGTGATCTAGTTGGGGCTGGTCCTGCTTCAGCAGGGGGTTTGACTACATAAAACCTCCTGAGGTCCCTTTCCAGCCCCTACTTTCTATGATTCTATGATTCTGTGCAAGTTCCTGGGGTCCAGTTCTTGCTGCCTTTCTGCTGGGTGGTCAAGTTTTGACCTAAAGTCTACAGAACTCACTGAAAAAAAATTCCCTTTGACTTCAGATCAGGCCTTTCAGTGCTGTGTTCAATTCTCCCTTGTTCTGCTCCTGTGCAACAGTGTGCTCTGGGCCACACATCTCAGTTTGCAAAACATGTACTTGGCAACAATCAGGTAACATCAGCAAACTTGGCTATATTTTGACATGCATTCATACTTTCTGACAATGTCCACACTTGAGCCAAGAAACTGGTTCTTCTGAGGTCCTCTCTCTGCTACTGTTACTAGCTGACCACTGCTCTAAAAAGCCTTGGGGCACAGGATTTAGGAGATAATGGAGGGGACCAGCCCATCAGACGTCCTCCATTACCTTTATTGTCCATGGTAGGTCCCAACAGGGAAGGCACCAGTGGTAAGATTCCTTGTGAAGGCCCATATTTCTGTAGTAAAATAGGTAAGTCTGGTACATAACAGCTGCTCAACTACTGAAGCTATGGCACAGACAAGCTAAGTAATAATGGCTGGCCAAGTCATGACACAAGGCCCTGTTAGGAAGCACTGTGAACAATGCATTACTTTGCCCACAAGCATGAGTTCTTTCCCCCGGCTCTTTCTAATGGGTCTGTTCTTACAATTAGTCATTTCCATTCCTGGATGTTATTCTTTTTGATCCTTTCTTTTTAGCTACTAGGTTTCCTGAAATGTGTTAATTGTTTCTGGGCTTCCACCTTGTCCTCTTTAGCAGGGCCAGCAGTAGTTGTCATGGGACAAAGAATATTATTTTTGGTAGTCTATCTCATGAATGGTGTTAGAAAGTAAAAAGGTCATGAATGCTATATTGAATATCTACATATCAGATAGCAACTCTAGTATATCAGAACTCTATGGTTTTCTAAGTATTTCCAATCATAGCAACATTTTTCAGTGGGTTATAGTAGTCACACTTCCACTTTGGAGGGCATTTTCATTCTCTTTGGGGAAAATTCAAAACCTTAAGTGTGAATTCTTGCCTCCAGTAATAGCACTAGTAAAACTCTCATGAATCAGCGCAGCCAGAATTTAACCCTTGGTGCATGAAAGTGGATCTACTCAGTGCTCCCCTGAAAGACACTGTTTTATCGGAAGGTGGGTAGTGCTTTTTGTAGAGTGTGGCATTGTCAGCCACAGCTATCATCTGCCTTACGCCTCTTTGTGACAGGCCTGAACAAAAAATAAGCTGGGGAGGGATGTTCAATGTTTGAGTAATGGCAGCAGGGGATTCTGCTCTGGAGTAAGGCAAAATGGCTTTAGGGACACTGTGCAAACAGCAGGACCTCCAAAGCCATGTAAAGGGGAAAGCCATCTGTCCCCCCTGTGCTCTCATGTTGGTCCTGTTTGGTGGACAGAGCTGAAAGGAAGGGTCTTTGGTATGTTATGGCCTTGCTAGCATAGGCAACTATACCTCTAGACAACAGCCATTGCCCCTTCAAATTATAAAATGCTATATAGATGCACTAGTTTGGGGTGAAGGGCCTTGCTGCACACTCTCCCTTACTTTAGCCATCCCTACAAACTCTGCCATAGTCTGGCCTTTCAGATCTGAGTGGGATACCTTAGCCTGGATGGGTCTCAGGTGTGTTTTTCTAATAGAGGACACAGCTACGTGAAAGGGTGAGCACTTTACTGATGCTCCCTTTCTGGAGGGGCTTCAGTTCTGAAGTGAAGGGTTTCCCCTTAATTAGCCCCTCAATCATTCTGTAATTTCGCTGCTGTCAAAGCAGCAGGAGTATATTGATTTTCAGGGTCACCTGAACGCTTGTTACTTCCCCTCTTCTTCCCCCAGGCTGAACTAATTGTCAGGTTTCAGTCTCTACTGTTACACATTAGAGTGAGAAATGGATAAAGGTCAGCCCTCCAATTTAGCTGATAACACAGCATGCCCTCCAGGCTCCTGAGCTCCCCCCATCTCCATCCCTTGGATAGCTCGCCCATGCCTTAGTGCTGATGGAGCAGGCTTGTGAGACAGGACTGTTGGTTACACAAGTCACGGTCCCAAAGGCTGCTTGCCCCCCCGCTATCATTCCCATTCCTCCAGCCTTCTGGAGCTGAGATAATGAACTGGAGTGAAGGGGACCTCCCAGCCCAGGAAGTCATGCCTAGCACAGAAACACACGCTGCCTTGCAGTTATTTCCTGCTCATTTCCACAACTCGTCATTCCAATCCTATTGCTTCATATCCTGCTTTTGATGAAGCAGGCCCAATGCCACACGGTAAGCGGACACAACGTGGCCTACCATGGTCCTCAGTGCATAAAGGTGACTTTTGCTTAATGGAGTCACCTTGCTCTTTATTTGCAATTTTGGTTGTGATTTTGTAAGGTCTGGCATTGTCAGGCACTGAGAAGTTAGGGTTACATTGTGCTTCTTTGTGACGCACCTGCACAGATATAGTGCTGAGGGAAGAAGTACAGTCCCTGAGCAGATGAGAGTCTGGGGTATACAGAAAAGAGTGTCTGCCATGTAACAGAAACACAGTAAAAGACATAGGAACTTATTTTACTGGGAGGAAACTCAGGGTAAGACCTGAAGTTTGTTCCATGTTCTTCTGCTGACCAGCCATGTGCTGTTTATCTCCTCCCAAGACAAGAGAAGGCCTTTGTTTTGACAACTCTTTTGAAGAAGGACACAGTTTCCCTTCAGCAAGCACCGTGGGGCTGATTTTAGTTACAAGCCAACATCTCAAGAGGTACTTTGGGCCTGCAGTGATTGCACATTTTCATAGGGGCTTTATTTGCTGAAAACTGGCTTGTTGAGGAAACAGAAATTTTCAGGAGAAAAGTTTGAAAAACCTGAAAATGGCTGGATTTTTTTGCTGCTGCTGTTTTTAACAGTCAGGCACTGAAATATTTTTGGCTCTTGAAAACTGAAAACTTTTCCACTGTGAAGCTTATCAAAGGACATACTTTTTGAACACCTTAAAAATTAAAATGGAAAAAAATGACAGAAGTTTTAAATGAAAGTGAATTTAAACAAAACAAAACAACCCCCCCAAAACCAAACAAAAAATTGCCTTTCATATGCAAAATAAAATCCAGCTCCTCCAAGAAGGATTAAACACAGAACAGACAGCACTTCTAAATGATCTACACTGACAACCTGTAAGGGATGACAATCAGGTGCAGGCAGTTTTAATTTGTATTTTATATTTTAAGCAAAGTGTATCTTGTTTTCTTGCCTGGAGAGAGTATGTGGAGCTTATATGAAGAACCCCTCTTCCACAGTCACAATTTCAGTGTGGAAGATATACCAATACATGGAAATAAATGACATGAAGCTAGTGTGACAGCATATGCATTTAGATAGTGTTTTTCACTTGAGGCTCTAACCAAACAACACTGGGGTTTACCATATTTTCTCACATACAACACAACCCAAACTATAATGCACACCTTGTTTTTGAAAGGCAGAATGAGGGAAAAAAAGATCTTTTCTTGCAGTAAGTAACTGAGTACCAGCAGCAAGGGACCACAGCTTGCTCACTCTTCTGCTCTTTGTGAATTGTTTGCAGATTTTACTTTTGTCTGTAATGGGCAGAAACTGTTCTTAATTGTATTTCTTGCATATAATACATACTAGTTTCCAGCAGTATTTTTTTTGTGGGGGAAAAAGTGCATGCTGTATGTGATAAACTATGGCTTACTGAACAGCCGATCTCTGTGAGAGGTCTGCTTTGCTAGTCCCTATTATCAGTGAGGAAATGCAGCCACAGTGGTGAAGTGATTTACCAAAATGTTGCCTTGCAAACCAGGAGGGTACATAAGTGTAGCAGCCTGAAACCTGGATCTCTTCTCCCTGTCTAGACACTGGATAATATTCCTTCCTCTTAATCAGTGGTCACCAACCAGTGGATTTTGATCTACTAGTAGATCTTGGAGCCTCTTCTGGTAGATCTCGGAGCCTCTTGGAGTCGATCGAAGGCTGGGGTGGGGGGCTGCATGCATGCACATGTGCGCCCCAGCCCTGCAGGTCAGTCTGTTGGGGAGGGGAAGGGGCGGGGGCTAAATTAAGGCCCCCGCAGTGAGGGACAGTACCACAGAGGCAGGAGCAGGGGTAAATTGAGTGGGGCCCTGGCCGGGTGGGACTTACCTGCTGGGGAGGCGTGCCCCCAAATAATTTTTTCTCTTTCTGCCTTGATCTGCCCCTCCACTTCCCTCCCCATAGACTTACTTGCTTTTGCTGGGGGTGGGGGAAGAGGGGTGGCAGTGCACGGTAGATCTTGGGGTGCTTTTAAATGCCAAAAGTAATCTACTTTAAAAGATTAGAGACCACTGCCCTAAAATGTTTGTTGGCCATGCATATTCTCTCCCAGAGGCATTCATCTGAGCCCTGATCCAGAGCCTGTTGAAGTCTGTAGGTATCTTTCCATTGACTTCAATGGGTTTTGATCAGGCTCCATAGCTTTACTGTGTGGTGTAAAAGTACAAGCTTGTTGAAGGTCCCTTGATGACAAGGATACCATGGGGATGCATCCAGTTCAAGGAGCAATACACAGCCTCTGACAGCAGAATGGGGTCAGAGGAGGGGCAAGCTGAAGTGCTCTGGGTCAAGATACAAGGGGGCTGTGGGGAGAGGGATTTAACAGTGGGGGTCTACTACAGACCGCCTAACCAAGGGGAGGAGCTGGACCGGGAATTTTTGGGCCAGCTTGCAGAGG
>NW_017728929.1:8019152-8055046 GCF_001723895.1 Crocodylus porosus | reverse complement strand
TGCTCTTTCCTGCCAAGGCAGGGGGTCGGACTAGATGATCTACCTAGGTCCCTTCCGACTCTAGCTACTATGAAACTATGAAACTATAAATCTGTCTCTGTGGTTTCTTTTTGTGGACTTTTTTGGTAGCAAGGATTGATTTATTTAATTGATGACTGGCTTTGTGGGTGGGGATTTTGTAATCCTTGCTACTTATCTTTGGCAATGTTTGTAATGTTTGTGATGATTTCAAAGGAATAATAAAAAGAAAACGGCACAACCCAGGGTACTTCAATCCACTGGCAGTTGGTGATTTCATGTGGCAGGGTATGGGTTAAGCTGATGGGGTACCCTGGAGATGCATGTCTGCATGACCTGGGGGCATTTGGGAGGGCTGAAAAGGCCTGGGAGCCCTTATAGAAATACAGGACTTGTGGTCCAAAGTTCATGCAAATTGCTCAAGGCTTTGGGATGACCCCTAATATCCAGGTGGGGGGGCAGGGAGCTGCATGAAGGGCTGCTGAACAGGGAACTTGCTTGTGCATCCTTCCAATCTGATGGCAAACCTCCAGTCCCATATGTAGGAATAACCAAGTCTTGGGCAATATGGACCACTGTTTTCTTCAGACTGAATTCTCAGCTCTTGCAGTTAGACTGTTATCTGCTCTGGAACAATCAATGGCGGTGAGATGCTAAGACATAGCAATAAGGATGTTTTGCTCTAGCAAGGACAAATGTTGATCCTTGCATTAGCTGTCAAGATATGCCAGTATTTGGCATAGAGATCCCTGCCCAGGTGTATCTTACCACACTTTGGGAAGCTTAGTGTTTGAAGAGGACAACGTGATAGGAAGGCCAGGTGACAGCAGCATCTGGGGGAGGAATGAGACCACAGAGGAGCCTCCTCTAAGAGGCCTGATCTTCTGAAGATCCTGTCTGCATGTATACAAGAAGGGTCTATGCAGCATTAGCCTATCACTTGACAAAGTCTCTTTTAGCGGTCATTGGTGCATGGTAGCAGGTAGGCCTGCTTCTTGCTCATCCCTTCCTGTGACCACAAGCTCGTCACTAATGGGTTGGTAGGGAGAAACATGAGACCAGTAGCCTATGCTCTTCCATGCCTGTCTGGACCTCTGATACGGGGAGGTGCTATACAGGGGGTTTGGAAAGAGGTAGGACCAAGACAATTCAGCCTCTGAATAATCCAGCGAATAGGATCGACTGAGTTTGGAACGATGACTGGTATGAAGAAGTATGACCAAAATCAGTTGTTCTCAAACTGCAGTCCAGGGATCAAGGTGGTCTATGAATCCATGCTCGTCTGTGCATTGTACCTGCTCCCTATCCTTGGATTTCAATCAAAATTTTAGTGATAAAGGTACATGATGGTCCAGCAGAAAATGTGAGGGTTGATAGTGTTCTGTTGATCCAGAGACTGAGAACCACTGGCCTGGGTGAAATCACCACAAAGTAGATGCACATCTGGTTGAAAACTTGTTCTCAAAGAGCAGTTATCAATGGTTTACTGTGATAGCTGGGAGGGCATTTTAAGTGGGGTTCTGCAGAGGTCTGTCCTGAGCCTGGTTCTAGTCAATATTTTCATTACTGACTTGGATGACGGCTAGAGTACAGCTGGCACCAAGGAGGGAGAGGACACTGAAATATATAGATGGCACCAAGGTGGGAAGAGTTGCAGGCATTATGGAGGGCAGAACCCAGAGTCAGAAGGACTTGGTCAAGTTAGAGAGGGAGTCTGCAATCAGCAAGATGAGATTCAGTAAAGACAAGTGGGAAGTGCCAGCCTTAGGAAGGAGATACTGATCACACAAATACATAAACAGCTGTCTAAGCAGGCACATGGAAAGTAGGATCTGGGGGATATAGTGGATCAGAGACTGTAGAAGTGCTGTATGAAAAGTATGGGAAATAATTTTTTTGCTTTGCTCTGCTCTGCTCTGCTGTGCTCTGTGCTGGGGAGGCTGCAGCTGAAATACTGCGTCCAGTTCTGAGTCCCACATTTTCAGATAGTTGTAGGCCAGCTGGAGGGAGTCTAGAGGAGAGCAGTAAGAGGGATAAGAGATTTAAGAGAACATGACCTGTGAGGAAAGGTTGAAGGAATTGGGTTTGTTCGGTTTTGAAAAGAGAATACTAAAGGGGGACCTGCTAACAGCTTTCCAATAGGTAAAATGTTGCTATAGTAGGAAGATGGTGATTAATTGTTCTCTGTGTCCACTGGGAAAGGACAGGAAGAAATTGACTGACTTTGCAGCAAAGAAGATTTAGGTTAGCTATGACAAAAATCTTTCTAAGCGTCAGGGTAGTGAGACACTGGAACAGACATTTTAGAAATGTCCATGGAGGATTGTGTAAGTGTATTTCAGCCTGCCTCAGAGCAAGGGGTTGGATTAGCTGACCTTTTAAATGATCTTTTGAGGTCCCATCCAGCTTTTCATTTCCAGGATCCTGTGAAAACTCCAATCTGAAAGTGGATCTGGGCTCTCTTTTTCTCTGGGGTGCTGGTTTAAAGCTCACACTAGTGTTGCTCAGGATCACATGTATCTCAGGACTTCTCCCTTTGCTATTGACAGAGAGGTCCCAATTGTTACAGACACCAGAACAGTCTGCCAGTCCCTGTGCACATGCGATGTGTGAGAGTTGCACCACCTGTGAAAATTCATGATTTTGGAGAAAAAGAATACATGTTCTCTGCACTTCTCTGGCGTTGGGCCAACCGGCTGGATACAGCTGGGACTGGTGCCATTGCTGGAACAGCGTGGCTCTCTGCAGAGATGAGTAACGTATGGTGACGGCCCTGTTTCCACATGCTGCTTTGCCAAAGGGAAACGGATCAGAGCTGCTGCAGATTCCCTGCTGGCCGCTGGGGGCTGCTACTGCTGCATTTGCAGACAGGCCAGAAGCTGCCTACAGCCAGCAAGCAAGGCCAGCTGCAGTAGCTGGAAGATAACTTGGGGGCTGACCTCTGCCCCTTACCCTAGCACCCTCTCCACCTCCCCGGCCACAGCTGGACCAAGGGAGCTGCTCATGAAGGGCAGAGTGTGGAGGAAGCTGCCTGCTGCTGGAGTCTGCCCTTGGGACTGGAGACGGAGCAGGATTTGGGTCAAGGGGTGGTTGCTGCGAATTCAGTGGTAGAGGTTGGGAGTGCAGCAGGAAAAAGGGGAGCAGGGCAGTGGGAGCAAGCGAGGGGAAGAGGCCTCACGCGCGACGAGAGGAACATGCTGTTGTTTTCACCAGAAAGAGCTTCCACCGTGACGGGTTATCTAGGAATCTTCTGGCTGGGGCAAGTGGTGGGTCTGTTAAGAACCTAAAGGCAAAAGGGTGAATGATTTTTAGGGTGGTTGCTTGTTCTTGTCCCCATTTCTGCTGCTTGTTGTAGGGTGAGAGTTCGTCTTGCCCATACAACAGTCTGAGGCCTCTACCCCTCCTGATTTTTTTTTTTCAGTGGAGAGCTCTGGAGCAGAACCCCCACTCAGAGCTCCCCTTTTAGTTTTGTGACTTTCAAGACTCTTGCATTGTCTTTTTTATTCCATCTTAATTATCATCACAAGAAGACACAGCCATCAGGCCTAGTGGTAAGGCCTGGGGTCAGGAACCTCAGTCCCAAGCTAGGCATTGGGGCAGGGTTAAAGCCAAGCTCTGGAGTCGGTGGTTAAGGCTGGAGTCTACATGCCAAAGATGTGCTCAGGAACAGGCTGGGGTAGCTAGACTCTGGAAGCCACTAGTCAAGCTTAGGTTAGTGAACCAGTCAGTAACCATAGGTCACCAGGGTCAGCTGTTGGGAGCAAGCCACTGATCATGTTGAGATCAAAGGGTTCAGCAAACACTGGCACACGTGAATGAAGGGAACTAAACAGCAACTTTATTGTGGAGCAGTATGCCAGCCCCTCAGCCCTTCAGTCTCTTCAACTAACGGCTGCTACCTAACTGAGGGACCATCTCCCAGTTCCCAACTTTTCTAAATTAGGGAATGTCTCTAAATGAGAAATTCTTTCATTACAGGTCAGAAGCCAGGCACTGATACCAGGAACATGGGAATGGGGAGCAATAGCAGGCACTAGAGTCAAGGCAAGGTGCTGGGATCAGGATGGTCTACAAGTGCCCTAGGAGACTTTTTGGGCAGATACCTCCCCACTGTCTGTCCTGCTGTTTTTTGGGGAGGGGCAGCTTCCTGCCAGAACAGCAGCTAATGCCTGCCATCCATGGCAGGCGACTCACTGTGATAACCTTATCAGAGCCAAAAGGGGAGGGAGATACTGCAAAAGAGGAACATCCAGGAGTGCTCAGAAAAAATGTCCCACACCTTTTCATGTTGTAGGGACAAAGACATAATGGCCATGTTGTCACTGATCAACCTTGCTTGTACGTTAGACTCTATTTTTCAGCATTATCAGCTTATTCATTTAGATCTGTGGAAATGCTAAGAAAGGCCCAATCCATGAATTCTAGGTATCCATGGCACCAAAATGGATTTAGCTGATCCAAGCATGATCCTATAGAATCAATGAGTTGGAAGGCACCTGGACAGATCATCTAGTCCGACCCCCGCTATCCTATTTCACTTCATTCAAATCCTTGAAGAACTATTGATGCAAAATGTGGGTGAGTTGTCCTGCTCTTTGGCGCATTCTTGTCACTTTGTTTTAAGACTAAGATGATGGTGCCTTACAAAAGTAGGTAATGTTATTTCAGTGACTTGAGAAGGGTGGAATAGGATCTGGCAGCAACTCCATCAAAAATCGCCAGAATGTAGACAACTAAGGCGCATGGATTCTCCTGGCAACTGTATCCTTCATCTTTTCAAGAACTGCTTCCCTGCCCACTGAAACCCCCAAAGACAAAACTTTGCCTTCATGGAGGGGGTGTCAAATCCTTACAGCACCTTTTTCAGGATGAAAAATAAATAAGATCCTGTTCCAAGGCACATATGCTATGCAAACTCTCCAGCAGCAACGGAGGGGAACAATTTATAATTGGTCAGGAATTTACAGTATTCAAAAGGAGATTAGTGTAATTTAAGAGGAGAATTTCCACTATTCTTAAAATTATAACTGGATTCCATGTGTTCCTAAACATTTACCTTTTAACAGTTAATCCAGATATTGCATCCTATTATACTGTGATCAATGAATAAGTCATTGGCATGTGTCAACAGAAAATTCCTCTTGGCTGGGAAACTATTTTAACATGTCATAAAAATTAACCAAACCTACCCATAAACTCCTGACTACAGCATCCTTAATCCATGAGAGAGTGATGTATAAGAGGAAGAGCTCTTTTTGGATCTTCCCTTTCACTGTGACAAGGGTGCTATTTATATACATCCCCTATTTCCCAGCTGGTCCTTTCAGGAACCAGGTCTGAAAATAGAGATGACATGGTAGAGTTCCCAGCATGCCTTGCTTTCTTGGACTCAGAGACAATTGTAGGAAACTACCAAGCACTAGCTTGCTCCTTGTGATGGACCTGAGAAGGGAGCACTTTTCCATGCTGCTCTTGAATCCCCAGTTTTGGGCCAACTAACTGACATTTGTTTTATATACCCCAGCCTGCTTGGCTGAGACCACTTCCACCCCATATTTTAGACTGTGAGCTCCTCAGGCATGGGCCATGCATTAATGCATGCCCGTGCATTATTAGCTGTGGGTAGTAATAATACAAGTTTATTACAGCCCTCACAGAGGTTATGGCAGCCATGAATTTGTAGGAACTCTGGTTCTCTTGGGGCACCCGATGTCTCTCAGAGAGGCGAATGCTGCAGGTCCAAGGAGATGAACTTCGACTAGAGGCCTTAGCCAGAAAGAAAAGAATGGGGGTATTTGCCCTCCAAACAACAACCTTCCAAACTACAAGCCTTAGCAGGGACATGAGCCAAGCCAAGGTGGTGTTTAGTTGGTATAACTATGCAGCAAGGACATGGGGCGACCTTTCTAGGAGTACAACTTTTTTTCTGCTGCACCTGTCTTACTTAACAAATTCCACACCAGCATCACCATCTTAAGGATGATGATCATAACAGCAGCAGCAATAATAATAATAATAGTTAACCTAAAATGAGGTGGCACTACACCAGCAATGTTCCTCCCTTCTCAGCTTTAAAGTGCCTGGTTACATTATTATGGTGCATCAATGGAAGTTGGTATGGTACGGAGAGCCTGGTTTCTTATGTGATTTTTCATTACTGTAATCTACTGGACCTAGATACAGTTAGTGGTGTTCCTATCTTTGATTACAGCTCTAAAAGGGATCTAGAAATTGTGGCCCAATGGACCTGACTTCTGGATAAGGCAAAATGGCTGAAACAACTATTTAAGACTAAACTCTAAAACACCCTGATGATCCTGAAATGGCGGAGATGAACCAGCATGCCTACTGCAAAAGAACATTGCGCCTCACCAGTCTACTAGAGTTTGTGGAGTATGTCAGTAAAAGAAGGATTCAAGGAGATAAACATTAGGTATAGTGTGTTTGGCTTTTCAGAATTGAAGTTTTCTGAGGATGAGACAATTGGGGAGGAGGGTAATTAGGTTCTGGGAGAAAGAGGATGCTATCCTAAATAGTGTTGGGGGTTGGAATGGCAGATTATTTGTTAGAAGTGAAAGGGGCTCTGGCTGAGTGCTTATAGCACAAGGAATGTGTAAAAGCTTATGATGCAGCCATGTGCAGATATCAGAGAAGGGTCTCTCCTATTTCACCATCATTTCTGCAGAGGTGAGTGCATTGGGACCATTCCCAAGATGACCAGCCTGATATTTGGAGCAGCTTTGGTCAGGTCACAAGGCTGAATTTTCTCCATTTGGGGAATCTGTACATGAAATTGTGGGAAGTGACCTCCCTGCTATTGTTCATCCAGAAAAATGCTCTGAGGATGTGAGCATAGAGAGCCAGGCTTTTGGCTTGGTACAGGACTAATGTGATGCTAAGGGTAGCTTTATGGCAACTTTTGTGGTGCCAGATCTAGGGATTGGCTGAGGATTCATCTCATCCCCAGGACAAGTTAGAACAGCCTCAAGGGGCTCTTCTATCAAGCAGCGATAGACAGACAGATTGAACACAATGGTGCCTTGACCATTTCCCCTTCCTGCAGGAACAACCATGGACCTGGAGCTGGGAGGGGGTGCTACAACAGATCTGGGACACTCAGACCATCATTATTATTACAGCAGCAGTGCTTAGAGATGTTAGGCACTGTAAAGCCCATGCTGCTAAACACTGCCCAGGCACATAACAAAGAGATGCTTCCTTATGCAAAGAAAATCCAGAGTGGAGACAGGAATCTCTGGCAGGGCCTTTGTGCAGGAGTTTCAGGCCATGATGCTTGTGGCAATCGCAGGCCACTCCTTGTTTATTAGAAACCTCTCTGTCTGGGCAGCCAGATGCTGGGGTGAGGATGTTAGGCCCACTAGCCAGGATCACTGTTGTCTCCTGATGTGAGAGCCAGCTGCCAGGTGGCCTCAGAGGCACTGACTAGCCACTTCCTGCAGGTGTTGACAGTCTTGCCCACGCTGTTTTTGAGAATGGGTGTCCATGCAGCTCTACCAGGACCTCAGCATCTCAGATTATCCAGCCTGGCCATCTAGGTGTGGATATGCCATTGGGAAGGGTGGGGAAGGGGTATTTCTTCAACCTTACTGTGTCTTACGCAGACTAAGCTTCAGTGGCATTATCCTCTGGCTCTAAAAATGCCTCCATGAAGTATCTTTGACATAGCCTGGGTGGCAGCAGAAGTACAAAGATGGGAGAGCTTTGGAGTATCTCCAGTCCTATCAGAGCTAGTAGTTGCTCACCAGTCCTGAGGTCTCCCTGTCACAGGATGCTTGATGTGTGCAACATGCACACGAAAGCTGCTAGGAGGACTGGAAAGGGCCTAGAGACTGCAATATCTTCATCATGTAATGATATTTGCATGGTGATGGCACTGCTTCATTCATCTGTGTTGATGCATAGAAATGGCTGACTTAAGGTGAGGGTGCTTTGCGGCTGGCCTGGCTGACTAAGGCTAAATCTGGATAAGACAGTTATTGATTGATTTGATTTGTGTGCTACCCTACCCAAGAAAGGGCTCAGGGTGGCTTAAAAAGAAAAAGCCATAGACACAGAAAACAGATTAAGTAACATGGTAAACAATAAAACAAATCCGCAAGTAGTAACCCCAAACTTAACCCTGCCTGCTAAAATCCTGCCAAAATAAGCTGGTCTTACAGTGTTTCTGAAAAATGTCCTGGCCTGGGCTTGGGTGGGCCTCAAAAGGGAGGGGAGTCCAGAGCTGAGGAGTGGCTACCAAGAACAACTCCCCACAGTCATTGTCACTGGATGGCCTTGGCATACTGGTCAAATTTTGAAGGAGGTTGCTTTTAGCTGTCTTTAGGGATCACGATGGAGCCTAAGGGAGGAGGTGGTCTCTTGGGTGTGTAGGACGCAGGTCATTTGGGAGCATTGCTGGAGGAATAAATGACCAAGACTTCACAGTCACTTAACAGACTTGGCCACAAGCACCCATTTTTTTTCTGAGCACAAAGGGGAGCATACAATTTTTTTCTTGGACCGGGCCCTCCCTGCAGGCTCCTAGGTGTTTTGCACGGCCCTCTACATGAGGTGAGTGTGATGCTGAAAGCACTTGTCTCCAATGCTCTACTGTGCATCTAGGAGTTTCTTTGTGTAGTTTAGGGCACCAAATGTACCTTTACAGCCCTCCATGCCTGGGGACTAGGCTACACTGGGTTTGTCAGGAGAAGCAATGGTGGTCTGGTGTACCAGCATTGAGTAAAAGGTAGAGATAGGAGTACAGACAGCATCAAGCAAGGAAACCCTCCTGCATTTAATCCATGTGCATTGTCAAGCAGCCACACCAATTGGCTTCTGTTTTTTGTGTGCTGGGGAAGGAGGAGAACAGGAAGGGAAATCTCATTAACGAGACTGTTTTGGGATTGGCTGGGTGTCTCATTACACTGGGTGAGACAAGGAGTTCTCACTTCATGGATTTTCTTAGAAACTCTTGGGAGGGAGGGAGTTCATTAAAATCCTGCAAATCTAACATACACATTGGGTTTCCCCAAGGGCAAGATGCTTCAGCAATGGACTCCAAAGCCAGCCTTGAAAGAGATCAATGCTTTCCAGAGAGAAAATGTAATATGGACTACTGGTTGGGTTTGGGCTGTTGCTTGAGTTTTAATTCAACTAATCAACCCACTGAAAATCAGTGTGCTTCTTATACTGGAAACTGTCCATTTCAGAGGGAAGGGGAAGGGGGAATGTGTGAATAAGTGAATCTCACCCCCCACCACACACACAGAACCACTGCAATACTTCTGTACTTCTGCTAACAGAAACTTAGAGTAGAAAGAGCGAGAGAGAGAGAGAGAGAGAGAGAGAGAGCGAGCGAGTGCATACTTATCAAGTGGCTTGGACCGTAGCCGATTTGAAATATTACTAACCTTGCATTTTCAAATTTGATGCACAACAACCAAGATGCTAATACTTTCCTTAGTTTAGAAAAAAAAATCCTTTCACCCATCTCTTCTAGCCGAAGATTAGGAGAGAAGCTTTAAGAAGATTTAAAAAAAAAAAATCAACTTCTGAGCAGCGGAAAAAATGGTTTGTGATTCAGGGGCTCCGGGCAATTCATCATGGAAATTGGGTTTCTTAGCCGACATCATGTGAATCCTTTCGGCCCTGTCAACTTTTTAATACATTACATTGAGAATGTAAATCGTGTTGGTGAGGGGGAAAGAAGAGGGAAAAAAAAAAAGGAGAAAAAAGAAAGCTTCCTCATTTTGGGTTTAGAGGGGAGGAAGCTTGAGGCCTGTAATTCATATTAACTAAATAATAATAATAAAAACCCCTCTATAAATATACAGATATGTATATATACCACGAAGGGGGGGAGAGGTAAGGAGTGAATGAGACAGACCAAAATTGAAATCATTTTATCTTTTTGAAGGGTGACTCTCTGAAAGGGGGTTGTTATGGATTTATTTTGATTTTCTTTAGTTGTTTTATTTCATTTCATTTTGTTCCTTTCATTGCATGAGTTTGTTCTGCAAAAAGAGTGTTTTGGGGGTGTCCAAAGATGGAGAAAATAGAAAAGGACAAAATTGCTATGCCAGGCTCTAGGAACTTCATGTAGCTTGGCCATTACTGGTTTTGTGTGTGCGTGCATGCATATGTTATTTTTGATCATCCCTGTTAACCCTTTGGTATCAGCAGAAACAGACTGGGAAGGCTAATGTTGATTTGTGTCACAGTACAGTGCTTGTAAGTGGGAATTCTCTCTCTCCGCTTGGAGATTTGGGGTCTTCAGTTAAGTGTACTTGCTAACGGCAATCTCTGCCACAGAATAGAGTCATGGAAAAAGGTCTCTGACACATAAGCAACACTCAGTCCCTCAAAATAGGGCTGTGTTGATGCGTTGGCCCAGTTCAGCCTCTGCAGAGAACCATTTTCACCAGTAATGCTCTCACTGTGGTCTGTTGCTTTCTCCATCTCACCTGTGTGCTGTGAAACACTCTTTGATTTCCACTATGGCAAGTATGGGGCCAGTGGAGTTTTAGGAGGCCCTAAATTTTAAATGGAGGGGATCCAGTTTGCTAGCGGAGCTTGCTTCTTGCCAACATTTGACATTTAAACCCAGAAACTGAAAAACTGGAGAATGAAGATTTTTTATATCAGAAGCATGGTAGGATTTTGCTATAACAAGGCTTCACATGCTGGAGCGTGGATGAAGGACAGCTAGTAGACTTGCTACAAGCATGTTACTAGGAAAAGTAGACAAAAAGCAGTGCTAAGAACAGTGGCTGGACCACATCTGGATAATGCATGAGAAATGGAGCTGAATTGTCTTTCAAAGGATCAAATCATGAAAGCTCCTTGGAAATTGTTATCTGAAAAGCTTATCCTGTTTGTATCTACTTTTGCATCATATCTTTGTGTGGGATATTGTATTTAGTTCTGGTCATTGCATAGGTTATATAGAAACAGACATGTCAGACAGGCCACGGGAATGATTAGAGGCCTGGAAAAAAATACTGCCTGGACAGAGATTGAAAAGACAAAGGCTACTTACAATAGAAAGCAGACAAAAAAGAAGGAACTTGGAAAAGATGCACAAAATAATGAATGGTGCCAAGGAGCTACCTCTCATAGCCCAAGGACAAGGGAACATTTGGTTAAACTCAGTGTTGGGAAATTCATGTTGGTTAAATGGTATTTAGATGTAAACTTGATCTATGCAACCCACTGCCATCAGCAAAAATTCAGGCAAAGAATTTAATAGGGCATTTATATGGATAACAGGACATATTCGGAAAGGTCTAGTAAAATGAAAACAAAGGATTTGGGAATGATCTAAACACTTGGCTGTTTTGGCATGAGTCAACTTCTGGAGCCAACTAATGGAGATAAGGATGGAAGTTTAGATCAGTACAGAACTGTCTTCTGCAGGGTTTTTTGCACTTTCCTCTGAAGCAGCTAGAACTAATTAGTTAGGACACTGGGCTGAATGGTTCACAGTTATACCCCTTCTAGCAATTTCTAGCAACACTGGCGTGGGCTTGTAACACAAAAGGCCATCTATAAGGAATACATGAATCATCTCATTGATAGAAGTTTGCTGGGGCTAATAAACTCATGTGCTGCACCAGTAATTTCCCAGCAGCCTGGCTGCAGGTGAGAAAGGCAGAGATGGAAGCAGCATTTTCCTTCTTTGCCTTGCACATATGTCTGACTATAGACTTAGGGGTGCAATTAGGGCATGAGTGGCCATGGGTTCAAACCCCTGAGGAGCCCTGATGTCTTTATCACTTTGTGTTTGAGACAGGATTGGTCTTAACACAAACAACCAAAAAGCAGCCAGTTGTATATGACTCTTTCCCACTATCAGCTTTAAATACTTTAACTATGTGTGACCTCCAAATCACACTTGACTATGTAATATTATAGCAGAGAAAAAGTAGATTAGAGTATCTCTTTGGGTACCTCAGATGTGAGCTATGGTTTTATACCTCAGATAGAAATCAAACCACTGGGGTTGGAAGGGACCTCAAGGATCATTTAGTCCAGTGGAGGCCAACATTTTTAGCAGGTGTGCCATGAAATGGTTCTTACACCACTCTGATCACTTTCCTATGCCCACTTGGTTGCTCTGCTTCTGCTTCCTGCTCTACCGACCACTGTGTTCCCTGCTCCCTCCCTGATCTGCCACATGCCACACACAGAGGTTGCCCATACCACTCGTGGCACATGTGTCACAGGTTGGCCACCCTGATCTAGTCCAACATTGCACTCAGGTGCAGGATTTGTTGGCCTGAAGCCATCCCACACAGGTGACTATGCAGTCTTTACTTGAAAACCTTCAGTGAAGGAGATTCCACAGTACCTGTAGGTAGCTTGTACCATTCTTCTGTATCAGCAAATGGGCTGTTGGGTTTTCTGGATGGTCTCTTTGCTTTAACCATCCTCCCTTACTCAGCATCTGTGGAAGTCTGGTGAAAAACTAAATGCATTCCCTCACTGCAAAGTATGATTTGTTAAATGCAATTTAAATCTGTCATCAATGTAGACTGCCCTAAAAACCAGAAACATCAGCTTTAAACAGCATTTACATTTGGCTTAAGAACTGTGAGAGTTCTTTTTTTTTACACTATTTGGGTAAAATCAGCTTCTTTTCTTGGCTCCATCTGTTCATCTTGATCTCTATCTCCACAGTTGCACAAAGGATTTGAGAGGAAAAATCAGGCTTTTGATTTTCTAGGGACATTTGCAGGTAAACACATATAAAATACTGAACTATGCAGTCTTAAAGGTTGATGGTACAACATAATGAACAGGCAAAAGCATGGGTGCAAGGTGCTTGGGGCACTATTCTGTTGAAGAAGATTTACAGGTGCCAGATGCAAGATACTGTTTCTGTATTCAGGGCGATAGGTAGGTTTGTGGAACTACCTGGTTGTTAATGGGTAGGTCCAGGATTGTGTTTCTGAAGATAACAGGATCAAAGGGACATAGTTCAAGGGGGCACTGAGGTTACAGAATCATAGAATCATAGAAAATGAGGGTTGGAAGGGATCTCAGGAGGTTGCATCTAGTCCAACCCCCTGCTTAAAGCAGGACCAGCCCCATCTAGATCATCCCAGGAAGATCATGCCAGGTCTTAACAGCTTCCAAGGATGGATATTCCACAACCTCCCTGGGTAGCCTGTTCTAATGCTTCACCACTTTCCTAGTGAGAAAGTTTTTCCTTATATCTAACCTTAACTTCCCTTGCTGCAACTTGAGCCCATTGCTCCTTTTTCTGTCATCTGTCACCCATCCAACTTCATCCTCTTTGGAGCCACCCTCCAGGTAGTTGAAGGCTGCTATTCAATCCCACCTCAATCTTTTCTTCTCAGGCTAAATAAGCCCAGTTCCCATAGCTTCTCCTCACAAGTCATGTCCCCCAGCCCCCTCACATTTTTCTTGCCCTCCACAGGACTCTTTCGAATTTGTCCACATCCTTTCTGTAGTGGGGGCCCCCCCAAAATGGACACAGGACTCCAGATGTGGCCTCCCCACTGCTGAGTAGAGGGGAAGAAACACTCGGTTTGATCTGCTGGCAGTGCTCCTATTAATGCAGCCATGTATGCCATTAGCCTTCTTGGCAACAAGGACACACTGTTGGCTCATATTCAGCTTACTGTCCACCGTCACCCCCAGGTCCTTTTCTGCAGAGTTGCTGCTTAGTCCATCAGCCCTCAGTCTATTTTTGCACGGGACTGCTCCATCCTAAAATTCATCTAATTCAATCTTTTTCATGGTGCTTTTCATCATGTCCAGACCTGTCCTTGGGAAGTTTACAGCTGCAGTGGGAATCACTGCGATATACTTTATTCTCATTCCCATCTCTTTAGGTCCATTTTGCTTTTTTAATTAATCTGGTTTACTCACATTTGAGGAGAGCATGTGGGGTGAAGTCCAGGGTGGAGCTAGTTACCCAAAAGGAATGAAAGATCTGAAGGAAGGCTTCTGTGGTGTGCAGGTTTAGAGAGATACATTCAAGGCTTAGGTCCTGACATAAGAAAAGGCATGAGGAAGGGACATCGGAATGATAAGAACTAGCAGAGACAAGGGAGTGTGGAGATGCAAAGGAAACAACAAAGGGAGGAAAATGCAAGAGGAGCAATAAAGACTTAATTCGTTGTAATCCTGGTTATGTTATGCATGTTCAGTGATGGTTATGTTCTGTTATGGTAACTTGGTGTATTCTTTCTCTGCATACCTTTATTAGTATGCATGTTTGGAGGTTTGGGAGCTACTTCTGCCTGTTCTTATTGATTGTAAACCTATTTTGCTGTTTGTAGATAAAGTGCACCATTGTAAAGGGCCAGTGGATCAGATCTTTGTATCCTTAGGCCCTCCCTTCCAAAACTGTGAAGTTTGTAGGCACACAATTTTTGCTAATGGAAAATGACACAAAGGTCACTGTGGGATCAGCACTCACCATGACCTGTAAAGAGATCTGCAGCACAGAGACAGTGTGTGAAGAGCAGGATGGACTTTAGATTACAGTTATGCCCCAGATGGCTCTGTAACTCATCTGCTTCTCAAAGGGAGCACTATCATGAGTTCAGGTTGGAAGCTAAAAGTGCTGAAAACCTTGAGCCTGCTATTGAATAAGCCGGGGTGTAAAAGATCTGGGGTTGCCTAGTCACTCTGAAGAGAAGTGGTGACCCCTGGCATCAACCTCTGGCAGCAATGAGCAGCAGGGGCCTCTGGAGTGGGCCACCCTATCCAATACCTCCCTGCCCAGCATCTGCCAGTGTTGGATGGTTTAGGTAGAGTCCTTCCATGGCAGTCCTGGGCAAGTCTTTCTTCTCAATTGAGAAGGCTAGGTAGTAGCTCCTCATGTTGGTTTGCTAGTGATTGAGAAACTCTTAGCTGCTTGGGGTTTCAGTTTATGTTTAATAGTTAAGGTTTTCTTTAATTCCATGTGTTTGTCCCTTCTTTGCCTGTAATAAGCCATGTTGAACTTTGCTTGTGAATGGGGAAGTTTGTTTACTTTAGGGGTGAACCCTTCTTATCTAGTGGTCCCCAAAAATAGAAATGAAGACCCTGGCTTTCTTCCTAGGGGCCCTGTGAAGTGTGCAAACAGTGCCGCATGCAACCATATGATCAATGGACAGAAGCATGAGGGTGCTGCTTGAAAAGGAGTGAGGGAAGCAGGGAAGGGAATGTCCAGCCAAAAGAACCCAAGTGGGTCTGTCTGTAAGTGTGTATTTCTGTGGAGGAGCCATATTCCAGCCAGCATGACTGAAGGAACCCCAGGAATGTCCTTCCTGCTATGATTGTTACCCACATGCTATGTGCATACTGTAATTTCTGGCATACAACATGACCTGGAATAAAACACACACCCTGTTTTTGAAAGAAAGAACAAAGACAAAAAGGTCTTTTCTCTTAGTGAGTAACCTGCTCCTTGTTCTGCTCCCTGGAGTCTGTGCAGATGTTACTTTCAATTGTTTCCAATACATGCACATAATGGCCACTACAATTTCCAGCAGCTGATTCTGAGTAAAAGGTGCAGGTTGTATGCGAGCAAATATGGCAATTGATACATTCAGTAATATATTAAGATGCAGATAGAATTGACAAATAGTAAAAGCCCCCAAATCCCAGGGAGTGACTAGATGAACAGTCTAAGGAATACAAGTGTCCAGCTGCTGGAAGTGTAGGAGCACTGCCCTCAGCAAGAGCGATAAGATAAGGCAGTAGAATACAGAAGGGCAAAGCTCAAGTGTGCGGGGTTTATAGGCAGTGGCATATACACAATATAGGAATGTTGCAAGCCAGTAGAATAACAAGGGGTTGACTGCCGTAGAATGGCTCTCAGTTGGTGATGTGTCTAATTAAGGGCTGCAGGTGGGCATCAGGGGCAGGTACAGGGTGGGTAAAGGTCGGAAGTCTTCCAGCAGATCTTCCAAAAAGATATCTAGTCTTGACTGGAAGATGTCAAGAGATGGAGAATCCACCACTTGCCAGAGTGGTTTGTTCCAGCAGTTTGTTCCTGCTCCCTGGTGGCAACCTGCATTCCATATCTAACTGGAGTTTGTCTGGCTTTAACTTACATCCACTGGTTTTTCCCATGCCTTTGCACACTTGAATAAAGAGCCCTTTAACACCTGGTAATTTCTCCTTCCCCGGTCCTTATTGTAACTAAGGAATGCAAGCATTCCTGGGGGGTGCTGGGGGGGCAGAAGCACTGGGCAGGAATCTCAAAAATGCCCAAGTGACTTAGGAGCATGTAACCTCCTGAAAAATCATGGGGACTCAGGTACCTAAGGGTATATCCATAACATGGACCACAGTGTAGTGTGGAGCTACTTGACTTAGCTTTGAATGGGTCAGCTCAGGTACTGGCAGGAATCTCACTGAGGCATCATAGAGTTTGGTGGGTGCTAATTTACCTTGCTTCCCAACAGTCTCCCAGTCAAGATAGTGCCTTTGAAAATAACTTCCAGCTCCCCAAAAGAGCCGTGATCCTAGGCCAGTCTTTAGGTGGGTGGGTACCTGCCACTACACCAGTTCCAGACTTGAGGCCTTAATTCCAGTGCGAGTTTTGGGCAAAGTTTCAGGGTAGCTAATTTTCTCTCTACCCAGTCTTACATCTTTAATTACCACTGGGCTCAGATCTGAGAAACAAATTACAAAGACTGTCTGCATTGTACAACCCATAGTAAAGTGAATATATATGTATCCATATATATACAGATATAAACGTGTGTGTGTGTAACCATATATATAAGGATGGCTATATAGTGAAGTTGTTGTACAACTTAATTAGGACATCATTCAGATATCTGGACCTATGCCTGAGCTTGGGGTTTTTTTTTCCTTTTTCTTTTTGGTAGTCATTTAGCTTTTACTCAGATTCCCAAGTGAAATAAACAAAAGGCTAATTGCTTCTGGATTTTAATTACCAGTGAAATACCTTGGTTCATTATATGAGTCATATTTTATATGTGGTTAAAGGACATCATTGGTAAATGACAAATTCTCAGTTGACAACAAGCAGTGCTTAAACTAAAGTAATTCTTTGCTAAAGGATCCAAAGGACAGGGTATGCATTCATTTGCTAAATCCCTGATTTTTGTTGTAGAATGTAATTTCAAGACTCCACTCCCTTCCAAACATGATATAATTAAACATACCTGAAAACATTAAAAAAAAAACAAAAAAACCCTGACAAATAGCTCTGGAAGGACTTTATAATCCAGTGTGTTCTAAAATGTCTTTTGAATTTACTTGAACAGATACATTTCTGTTTTAGCACAGACGATACTGTAGAATCCTATTAAATGCATAATCTGGATATAATTCTTCATACCAAATGACTCAATCCTTACAAAAATATTTGATCTCGTATCTACCTATCTTTAAGGCACAGATCCTGTAGATGCTTCTATGTGTATGTAACTTTACTTGTGTGAACCTTTCCATTGATTTCACAGAGTCTGAGAGGTAAGAAAATTTCCATTTTAAGCCCTTTTTATTTTACTTCCTTTCTAATTCTGGAAAAAAAAATATTTAAGAAAACCAGCCTTCTTTGTTTCCTTCTGAATTGTTTCATTTGTGATCTCTTAATCTGTAATAATTTTTGGAGAAAGGTTATAATGAATAAAACAAGGAAGGTCTTAAACTCGTGAAAAAAAATAAGGCTCACTTGCTTTTTAAAGAATCTCCCAACTCTTGTTCTTTTTCAGAGCTGAGGTGTATCAAGATTTATTAGGGGTAGAAGCTCCAGATTTAATTCATTCATTTGGGCTTACTGAGATCTAGAGCATATGAATATTTTTCAGAAGGTTGGATAGCTCATTCCCTTGCTGTTTATTGCAAGCAGCTCAACTTCTGAGAAATCCTTGAGTTAGTTGTGGGATTTATAAACCTGTTCCTGAAGTCGATTGTGTGGAATTTATAAATTCTGGAAACAAGGGGGTCTAGTTCAAGGAAATTTGAATCTCTGCAAACACCCCTCATGGAATGTGCACATGCTAATTTTGATCAAGGTGATGAGTAATCCTGTAGATGCAGCCTGAAGCACTCAATGGAAGCTCCTTCATACAGTAAAACCTGCTCCAGAGAAGTAAAGCCTGGAGCCACTTGGGAAGATGATACAGTGAAAAGGGAGCAGGGAGCTAATGAGATTTCCTGTGTTTCAAACAGGACTGAGGGCTACAACCAGGTCAGCAAAAGGGCTCTGCATTTTTCTCCAGAGTCTATGTTGTCCCAGGAGAGAAGCAGAAACACAGAATTATTTCACGGAATAGAGCAGAAGTGCTTGGACTAAGGCTTCTGCTCCAAGAAAGTTGTATCTGTGCTGTCCTGTTCAGGTAAAGAGAACTGTCGTGTATTTTTTTGCAACTACACAGGTCACACTAAGAAAACACTCATATCCCGTATCATCAGTTTCTCATCCAAAAGGAAACAGATGTGCAAAGGCCCTGCATCGACTGCTGGATTACAGGAGCAAAAATCTATTTGATTTGTATCCCCGTGTTAACTTTGCCAGAATTAAATTGACGCACTTGAAATTTGTATCTAAGTTTTTGCTCAAATTTCAGATGAGTTAAATAAGGTGTTTTCAAGGCACTGGAGCTAGAAAAATCACAGCCAAAATTCTTCTAACCATTTTTTCCCCTCAGTTGGCATGACAGATGGCATGCCAGGAGAGAGCAGGTTAGATGTGGAACAGGCATGTATAGTCATATAGCATGCACGGCCGGCTGGCACATTGAAATGCTCGCATTGTGACTTTATGCATCCTGAAGCCTATGTGTTTTTTTTCCCCCAGAAAGAGAACTGGTGCTTGGGTTCTGCTTATCTCTTTCTTTTTCTGGTGTTTGCATTAAAAGTTTTGCCATAGGTATCTTCAGAGGAAAGTGCCCTCCTCCCCAGTCCTGGCCAGGAGCAGAGGCAGGACCTGGAAAACACCCAAGATGTCCCATAGCACATAGAAACACGAAAGCTGTTTGTGTGTTTCTCAACACTGCCAGGAGGTTACTTTAAGTAATCGCCCAACAACTGAGAGGTAGTCGTGGAGGGAGAAATGCTCGAGCTGTTCCAGAACTGAAGGCATTTAAACTGACAACTCCTAATAGGCAGAAGGGAAGAATGGTAATTGCATCAATGTCTGCCATTAAACTCACTGGTTATCAGGCTGTCAGATACCTTATAATCTACGGATTCATCACCGGAGCAAACGCGTCGCAGTCTGGGATGTGTCAGTTGTCACTAGATGGCAATCATGCTCCCTCTGCACATACTGAGTGCCAGCAAGCCGGGCCCATGCTGGGCCTTTGATTAAGCAGGTTACCATGGTGATTCCCTTTGATTACTCCAGGGAGGTTGCCGCCATGGTTTCAATGTGCTGTGTGCTGCCTAATGGCTCTCTACGCACCTGGCACAGGTGACCGGGGAAACTTCCCCTTGCTGTTAGAAAGGACTCCTAGAAATGTTAGGGGTGTGGGGTTTTATATATTCTTCTGCTCCGAGAAAAGGTAACATGGAGGATTCTTCTGCAAATCTAGGGTTTTGTCTTCTCCCGTGCCAACGTGAGCACCGCTCTCCGAAACTTGGGGTACACTTAGTCCTGAATGCAGTGCCCTCCTTTGTGCCCCTCTCTGCTCTTCTTGCCAGCTTCCTCACTGCTTTGAGAGAGAGATGCTTACTGCCTGTGGAGCAAGGGGGCTCGTAGACTCCAGAGAAAGTTAAATGCCATCAGAGAGATGGGACACAGCATGAATGCGGCTTTGAATCTTTACAGTTCTGGGTGTTGAGTTTGAAGTCGGCAGCCTCGTTGTAGCTGGGCTGTAGCCAGATATTAGCATTCAAAATGTGGATCTGGTCTGGGGAGAGATATTCTGAAAATCTGGCAGAGGACCTGACAGTTATGTTCTCCTGCTGCTGAAAGAATTTATTTCTGCTGAAGCCTACCATGCAGCAGCTCCTGGAATAATAAAGTTAACTTGGATGGGAGTGTGCGTGTGGAGAGAGACATTTGCATTTCACCAGGTTCGTTAAGGCCACGAGGCAGGAAGGATTTATCATTATTATTTCTCAGCTGTACTGCAGTAGAGGCTCTGAGCTACAGGCGGGTTGGGCTCCATTGCTCTGTTGCTCTGTACAAACATATTTGGAAGGGTAGTTCCTTTATAAGTTTATGGGCTAAATGTGAAGACATGCAATGAGGGAAGGGTATGGGGAGACGGTGGTGTCATGAACTTAGTAGAACTGGTCTACCATCCTTGACTGTTCACTGGCCACTGTCACACCCTGACACCTACCCGGGTATGGTGAGGCAGCAGGTTTAAGGATGGTCATTAGAGTCCCCATGATAGCCGTCCCCTGGGCTTGGGTGTGCCTTTCCATGACCTTAAAATTGCTCGCTCCTTCCTAAGGCCTCAACTAATTTGAGGGTTTGGAAAGCTCCAAACTCATGTAATTTTCTCTTCTGACATTTTGTTAACTCAGTGTGGTGCTCTCTCTCTTGGGTTTGGAGCACAGCCAAAATACCCTCAATGCCTCAAGTTAGGCATGTCAAGAGATCTTCCATTTTCCTTGAGTACTGCTTTTATATCCTTCCTTTAATGGGTAAATGCAGCACTTCCCTATTGACTGAAAATATTTAGACAAAACAGAAGCACTCAGCTGATCAGAAACTTGGTCACTACAGCAGGGGAGATGTCCTGCATTTGTTCATTCTAGAAAGCTTTTGCAATATTGTCAACAGATGCTAAAGGCATTATGCAGCATTGTAATTACTAGCTACAAAAAGCAGGAGAGACATTGTAAGTCAGGGCCTAACCATTGCCTTTCTGCTCTTTGCCTCCAGTGAGTTCTTTCTTACCACTTGCCACTTCCCAGTGCTGCCAATGCAAAACATTTAAATGTCATGTATCACATCCTCCAGAAATTGAGATTCATTCAAAAATCATGAGATTTAGAGAGAGAACGGTAACGGCTGTTTTTTCTTTATCTGCTTTTTGTTTTTTAGCCTTCTCATTCCTTTGGGTCACACATTCAACCTGTTCAGCTGTTTATAAATTAAAGGCAAGATCCTTCCATAAGCACATGACTCCAGATGCTGGGATTTTAAGAACCCCCCCGCCTCCTACCTCATCAATACCATGCCTTACTGTATAGGATATTATCACTAGAGTTGGCAAAGGTGCCAAACAGACCTAGGTTCTTTATTAGAATGAGGGGCATAACATTATCCTTGCTCTGCTTCTCTTCATTGGAAATCTTAGAACCTTCCTTAGTCTTTCCTGACTTCTTCCTATCAATTTAGAGAGGCAGTTCACATACTCTCACATTCTTGATGCATTTTGTAGGAGCAGTGGTTTACATCGGTGATATTTTATCAAATTTCCCCTTACCTATTCTTATTTTTGGTAGTATTATATGTGCCCATTGGCACTTCCCTGCAGCTCCCACTAAAAAAAAACAACTTTGTGATTAGGTACGCTATCCAAATAATAATAATAATAAGAATAAAATAAAGCATATTCTAGATTGGGATAGCTATTTGGAATTGGCTATCTAGATCTGATTTAGTCTAATTATGTGTTGATAACTGTTGCTTAACTGAGGTAGTATTATAAGCTTAAATTTTCCTAGTGCCAAGTAATATAGTGATGATTAAAAAAATCATACTCACATTGTTTCAGTTTAAGCTCTGTTAATTTAGCATACACATTACCAACTAAAAATGAAGGGTATGTAACTTAAACCACACTGGGATTCATTCCCTTAGGGTAAATAACTCTTTGTATAACCTTAGTTCTATGACCTTTTATGGCTGAAATAAATAATTTTCAGCAATAAATTTGAGAGGTCACCAAATCTGAGTGGACTGTAAAGAAACATGAGCTTAAAACACAGGATGACCCTCAAAATGAAGGTCATGTAACAGGCAGGTAAGATTTATGGGGTGCATGCACTTACTGTAAAGGAAAATAACTGATGCTCTGATATATCATGTGAAAATGATGTAGATGTAAATATTGTGGAAGATACAGCACAAAATGCAGATGAGGCACTGGAAGAAGAGCAAGAGCCAGAAGCCATTGATGACAGTTAATTAAGCCACAGGCCTCCTCCATTTTTACTCTACTAAGATTAAGCTTAGTAAATGAGGAGAAGACTTGCATTGTGCTATCTCAAGGACACTTGACTTTTGTTCTTTCAACTCTTCTTGTTTCCTTTGTTCCAAAATAAGAGGTATTCAGACTCAGATAGTATTTAGGTACTAAACACAAGAGGACACGAACAATTGGCAAAATCCGCTCTGGGTATATCTACACGTGCAATTGATGTGCAGCAATAAACTCTGATGCATATTGCACTGAAGTTTATTGCTCCCGGGCACACCATATTGGGTGCATATTGCAATGAAGTTTATTGTTCCTGGGCACACCATCTGGATGTGCACCTGGGACTGCAGCATGTTGAGCTGGGGAAGAGCAGCTCCAGCTGGCAGGGGGCCCAGGAGTCAGCCTGCCAGCCCAGGGCTGCTCTGACCTGGCTGAATGTGCTGCAGAGGGGCTGGCTGGAGCCTGAGGGTGATCCAGTGCAGGGCTAGCCAGCAGGCAGCCCCTGCATTGAAGCACCCTTATGCCCCAGCCAGCTGGGGCAGCCTCTACACATGCGTTGCTGCAGCATAAAAAACTCTGCAATAGGATAGTACTTGAGTTTACAAATACTAACCTACTGAGAAGTTAGTTAATTTACTCTGCCCTAATAGCATTGCATGTGTAGATGCTGAGACATTTACTGTGGAGCTAATCAGACAACTGCAGTAAACATCTCATGTAGACATGCCTGCTGATACCTTTTCCCTGGTCTGCATACACTGATACGGAAAAAAGAACATGTTAGCAATTAACATCAAAATTTAAAAAATTATGGAATCTTGATAAGAGAAGCTAAAGATACCTGGGAAATATTCAACATGCATATGTGTACTATTAATTAACTGTGACGAGCAATTCAAAGCTAGGGTGAAACATGTTGCACTACTTCCTAATCTAAAAGGAGCGTAGCCATTTTCGTGCAAAACTGCATCCAGACTAATTAGCATATCCTTTCAGCACAATTGATTAACTCGCCCATGGAACGACAGTGCAGGATGGGGGGAATTTGTCAATAATGATGTGATGCTGAAATGATACAAATACTTAGCAACAGAAAAGAAACAGCATTTGTTAAAACATCTCATCAGTGGAAGCAAAATTTTCATTAGAACAATTGTTTCAGTAAAAAAAAAAAAAAATGAAATCAGTGTTAGGGCCATGCTTAAAAAAAATAGATTCAAACAAAATTAATCTGACCCATATAGAACAGATTGAAAGCTTTCTAACTGATAGATCTCAAAACATAATTGCTAATGGGAAATCATCAATGATTAGGCAAAGATTTTTGTGGGTGATACGTTTTATTGGACAAACTGCATGGCTGGAATAGACTTAGACCAGCTTCTGAACCCAATGCATTCTTCTTCATGTCACACTTCTTTTGGTGTTCCATAAAGTTTGATTGTTGATCTAACAATGTTCAATATTTTTACTGACAACCTGAGAGAAAATATCAAATTACTGCTTATCTAGATTATGAACAAAATAAATATTGATGGGATGATAAATTAGGTTGAGGATAGATGGCTGATGCAGAATGAACCTGGATCACTTGTTAATCTGGAAACAATCAAATACCAGGTGTTTTAATTCCATCAAATGAAAGGTCAAATATTTGGAAACAACAAATATACGCCAAATTTATGAGATGGGAGATAGTATCCTGGAAAGCAATACATCTGAAAAGACTTTGATAACCACTATAGATAACCATCTGATAGTGTGCTTCTCATTGTAATGCCAAGGCAAAAAGAAATATGATAGTTGGGATATTCATAGGAGCAAGGAAGTGATCCTACCTCTCCCTTCAGAATTAATTATACAATTACTGGAGTATGTGTTCATCTGAGGTGTCTACCTGCATTGACAAGAGTGTTCACAGAAAAGCTACAATAGTGAATTAGTGTAAAAGAAAATGTACTTTCCAATATGAAACTTAAGGAGCTTGATTTTTTTAGCTTAGTAAACAGATGATTAAGAGGTGACTTTTCCATGGTCTGTAAGAAGAACTCTAATATTAAAGTTATCTTTGATCTTGGAGACAAAGTCATAACAATATATTGTGGATGAACTGAAGTTTGATAAATTCCACATGGAACTGAGGTTTTAACCATGGGAGTCATTCACCCTTGAAACAATTTCTCAGGAGGATAAGGAAACTCATCATCACATAAAGTCTTTTCATTCAAAAGTGGAAGCCTTTCTGAGAGACGTGTATCCAGGTAACCAGTTCAACTACAGCTCATTGGGATCCAGAGTGGATCCCAGACACCTTAGTATGATTCTATTACATCCTGTTTGCATCCATAAAAAACTGTTAATGCCAAAGGCAGGTGGTTTCTCCTTCTACTCACAGATTTTTGTGACTTAATCTTGAGGTTGAGATGACTGTGTTTTACAAAAGCAGCAGCAATCGGGGCTCACAGAGGAGGTGATATCTTTTATTAGACCAATAAGATTTTTGCAAAAAAAATGTTCTTTAATTGCAAGCTTTCAGGCACAAACACCCTTCATCAGGCATTGGAGAAAAGATTGTAAAAGTTCTCCTGGGTAGAAATGAAAGTTCATATTTCATAGGATTTCACAGAGGAGTCAACAGATGGAAAACTCATTCCTCTGGGCAGATAGTTCTTAGATAATAGGTGTCTTTCAGCTTCTTGTAAGGCTCTATGGTGATGCAAATTGCCATGAGCAAAGGCAGGAGCAGCATCTCAGGTTACAGGTGGTCAAAACTGCCTCCTGCTTGGGAAATTATGAAGATTTCATTAAAAAAAATGGCTGAAATTTGACATTTTCCATGTGTCAGGTATGCAGGTTGTAGCCATACTGGTCTAGAGGAAAAAGCATTTGGGGCCCATAGTAGAGGTGATATCTTTTATCAGACCAACATGTTTTTTGCAAAAAAAAAAAAAAATACTTGCAAACTTTCAGGCACATTTTACAAAAGAAGATGCATTAATGGATTTTCAGAGATTTGAATAGTGTGGAATAGCATCACATTTAAGCCCATGTAGGGACCTAATGGGTGGAATAGGATTTGGTCCTCAGTGGGCACTTCTACACATTCATTAATGCCCAGTGGTTACTGAGTATTTAATTTAGTATATATATAACCAAGTACTAAATAAATGTGCAGTAACCAGAGTTTTTGGCAACCCAATTTTTGACAGTGCCTATATGCATCACAGCTCTAACACTGGAAGAAGGAAACTTGCACTCCTTATAGTCTGCTTCCCCTCCACAAATGTTTTCAGAATAAGGCTTTGTCTGGACACAACTGGGAAGAGACCCTTGTGCAAGTCCTGTACATAGGAAACCTCCTTTGCATTTCAAACTTGGCTTCCAGCAGTGATGGGATGATGGACCCAACCACCTTGAGTCCTGTCCTTCTTTTCTGATGGGCACTTGTTCAGACAGATGGCAGCTCAGCTTTATAAAAGGAGTCATTTCTAGGAGATACAGAGAATTGAACCTGAAAACTGAAGGTGTTTCCCATGTTCAGGATTCATCTTTTCATCCTGGTTAACATGGTAAAAGCACAGCAATTTTCTCTTCTTCACATAATCAAAAGGTGACTTCCTGTGGGTCTGTGCTTCCAGCTGATTAAAGGAACTTTTATCAGTGCAGAATAAAAAGCCCACAAATAATGCAATAAAGGTGAGGAAACTTCAGTATCTATATACACTAAGCGACTTGGAGATGTTTTCTTTTCAACCTTTCTCTCCAATTCTTTCCTCCTTCTTATTCATCCCATCTTTTACATTTCTCCTTTCTCTCTTTCATTCTTGTCTTTCCCTATCTCTGCGTTTTCCTGCATGTATCAGCCTTTCTTGCCACAAATCAAACCCATGTGGAACACCACAGGGATCTTTGCCAATGGCCTCTCTTTGTGAACTCTCTGGCTGTTTTTTTTTAATCTGCAGTGTTCCACATTATATTGCCATTGATTTAATAGTCCACCATGAATTTTACTAGCTGTCAAACAACAGCACAATTATTTTGAGTTCTGTTGTGGAAGGACTTGACATCCTAGCCAGGATCACTTTACACTTTTCACCTGAGGGACCCTATTGCCAGAAGATACTCAGCTACTACTACTGTGTGGTATTCTGTGTGATTGTTTAGCTGTAGCATCATAGTGATTGAACTAATTAACAACCAACAGAAAAAGATTTCACCTACATGACTGTCAATGGTGAGGATGTTAAAATCATTATTATTATTATATACATATATATTTTTGATGTAAACTTCTCCCCTGCTGCAAGCACAAATCAGGCTGGAGGAGAACTCCTTTCTAATATCAGTTCATTGTCCTCAGGCCTGATCCTGCAAGGTACCCAGAGCATCTGGGTATCTTGCATATGTTGGGAGTTGTCTTCTATCTTTGTCAGCAGAATTTCACAAGCATGTCAGCACCTGGCAGGAGAAGCACCAGATGGACAGGCTGGGAGCTCTGTCTGATAAAGGATCAGGCACCAAATGTGCAACACTGACATGCAAAATGAGAATAAAACCCAAGAAAATTGGGCCAGCCTGGAGGTGCCTAAATACACAGGCTGCCAGTGTGTTTGGTGCCCTTGAGTTTTCTCAGTGCCTAGATTTCTGATTCCAGCTCAAGTTGGAGCAGCTTGGTGTCCTCACCCACTTTGGCCTCACCTCAGTCAGGATCCAGCAACTGAGCAGAGGAACATCTCTGTCTCCTGAGGACTCTTCTCCATGGTACCAGTGGCAAGTCTCTTCTCCAAAGGGTCTAAGAAGGCCATGCACATTACACCCAGGAGCTTCAAATCAGGATGTATGCCAGTGAGCTGGCTCTAGACCTAATCCAAGAGACTGCTGAAAAGCTTGAAAGTGGGTGCAGAAGGACAGGCTGACTTGCACACTACCAAGTTTGGGCATTAGTGGTGTGGGCACACTCAACCCTTGGCACAGGAACTCACTGCTGCAGTGTTAGACAGGTTCTCAGTTGCTTGGTCCCGTAGGTGTTTTCAGAGCACACCTAATCTATTGCAAGAGAATGAGGTCCCTCACAAAATGGACTTGTGCCCATTTGCTTTTAAAACATGAGTGGAGGAAGGCCACCACTTCCAATAAAATAGCGTGCCATTAGAGCATGCTACCAGGAAGTTGGGTGAGGGGAGGGCGCTTGGGTTTAATTCCTTGTTCAGCCTGAATGGATTCAAGACCACATCTTTGGAGACTGCCCTAACCACCAGGCTACATGCTGCTCTTCACTGAGATACCCTCTACCTTTCATGTTGAAGCTGCCCAGCAAAGATGCAAGATCCATGGGGTTAGAGAGGGAGAGAGAGAGAGAAGAAGCCTAGTAGCTGGGCAGTCTCCTTGCAGCAGGGACGAGAAGCCAGGACCATCTCTCCACACAAACTCTTTCCTGTATTCTATTCTCCAAGCCATTCATGTTAGTCCCCTCATCCCTCACTAAGATGAATGGAAGAGGAAGCAACTCGTGACCTTGCTGTCCTTCTTTAGGAAGCCAGGGTCTGTACTACTACTTGGGCTCTGATGAGGCTAGAGCTAGCACAGAGTCTGAATCTGGGAGTTGTATGGTGCTCCTTGTTAAGACTGAAGCCACTAAATTCATTGAGGGCACAAGGTCGCTGGTGCAGACAGCTCTGGGGAAATCAGGTGTTGCAGCTAGCCCCCCGGACATGGGGGCTCACAGGCTGGAAATCATAGAATCAATGAGTCAGAAGGGACCTGGATGGATCATGGAGTCCGACCCCTGCCATGGGCAGGAAGGAGCACTGGGGGTGGGAAGGGCCATAAGACCCCAGTCAGGTGCCTGTCCAGTCTCCTCTTGAAGATTTCCAGGGAAGGTGAGAGCACCACCTCTCTAGGGAGCCTATTCCAGGCTCTAGCCACCCTTACAGTGAAGTAGTTCTTCCTAATATCTAACCTAAACCTATCCTCCCTCAGCTTGTGGCCATTGTTCCTGGTGACTCCAAGGGGGGGCCCTGGTGAACAGACTTTCCCCGAGTCCCTGCTGGTGATCCCCCCATCAGTCTCCTTTTGTGGAGACTGAAGAGATTCAGGTACCTCAGCCTCTCCTCACAGGGCTGGCCATGGAGGCCCTCAATCATAAGAGTGGCCTTCCTCTGGACCCTCTCCAGGTTCTCCACGTCCTTTTTGAAGTGCGGCGCCCAGAACTGGACACAGGACTCCAGCTGCGGCCTGACCAGTGCCGCATAGAGGGGGACCAAGACCTCTCTGGACCTGTTAGTGATGCCCCTGTTGATGCATGACAGGGTGCGGTTGGCTCTGCCTATTGCTTCGTCGCATTGGTGACTCATATTCATCCTGGAGTCCATCATGACCTGTGCTGCAGAGAGGGGCAGCCCCTAACCTATAACCATAATGCTGGTTCCCCCTCCCCAGGTGCAGCACCCTGCACTTGTCCTTGTTGAACCGCATCCTGTTCAGGTCCACCCACTTCTCCAACCTATCCAGGTCTGCCTGGATGCGGTCCCTGCCTGCAGGTGTATTCATTTTACCCCATAGCTTGGTGTCATCAGTGAACTTGAACAGGGTGCTGTCCACACCCTTGTCCAGGTCGCTAATGAAGATGTTGAACAGCACTGGCCCTAGGACCGAGCCCTGGGGGACTCCGCTGCCTACACCCTCCCAGGTCGACATTGACCCGTCCACCACCACCCTTTGGGTGTGTCCTTGGACCCAGTTTGCCACCCATGTGACCATGCGTTCATCAATGCCACAGTCCCTCAGGTTGCCCACCAGAATTGGGTGGGACACTGTGTCGAAGGCCTTCTGGAAGCCCAGGAAGATGACATGGACTTTCTCCTTCACATCTAAGTTCTTTGTTACCTGGTCATAGAAAGAGACCAGGTTAGTCAGGAAGGATCGGCCTGGCATGAACCCATGTTGGTTACCCCTCAACATTACTTCACCTGCAGGGCTCTCACAAATGTGGCCTTTGATAATTTTTTCAAAGACCTTCCCCAGGATAGAAGTGAGGCTGACTGGCCTGTAGTTGCTAGGCTCTTCCTTCCTCCCCTTCTTGAAAATAGGGACCACATTGGCCCTTTTCCAGTCCTCAGGGACTTGGCCTGAGCACCAGGAGTCAAATGGCTCCCATCCTACTGGAATCTCACTAACTTCAACAAGAGCAGGTCTGGAGTCAAAGCCTGCTACTTGCCTTGCTTGCTTCAACCTTTGGAATTACAGGACAGTGGTAGGACTTACAATGCCCGGGGACCTCCCCCCTCAGCTAGGTGACAAATATGCATCATGTTCTGTTTTGGAGACCCCAGTCAGACAAAATAATTAGGTGGTAACAAAATTTATGGCTCGCAGCCCTATAAAGCTCAGTAAGCACTCTTTCAGCCATCACCTGGTATTTAATCAATGTATCATAACTTTTATTAAGCCTAAATGAAATGCTGCTGAGACACTAAATTTAAAGAGTGCCTGGAAACTGGGGTCATTTTTTGCTTGATTTACATATCACAGCACCAGGCAAACTAGGGATATGATGTCAAGTGGTGCAAATGGCTAAGAAACAGTCTGCTCCATGCAGCTGCTTGGAGGCTTCTGTACTCTTGTGAGAGAGCTCTCGTGTATCATGTGGCAATGGGATAGCAAGGAAGTGGCATGGATCCTTTGAGAGACTCAGCAACCTCTGCATATAGAGGGTTTGGTCAGATGCACACTTACACTTCTTTGAGACAGGTGGTAAATTATTGTGGTTTAGCTTCCACTTACAGTGTTGTAGAGTGGACAGATAATAGTTATGGTGGATACACCTAAAACATGGTCTTTCCATCCCCTAGTTCCAAAGTTTTACACAAACTAGTTATGTGCAAGGTATATTGTAGAATCACAGAAACACAGAAGAGCAGGGCTGGAAGGGACCTCTGGAGGTCATCTAGGTCCAACCACCTGCTTAAGGAAGGATCATCCCTATTAGGTAGGATCATGTCTATGTGCATCCCTCAGGTATAACCCCCTGATGATCTACAGGCACCATCATGAGACACATGGATCACTTTTGGCAGCTCTAAGACCACAAGATTTGATGCATCCACCCCTATTACTAAACACAGGTCTTGGTTATGGCTTTGCTTCCAAGAACTCTTTATACCCTGTGCACTCCATACACACAACACATGGGCAGTCACATGCATAACCCACCCCACACTTATCAAGGCACATAGACCCTAAATAAATTCATTCACTTTGAGTCAATTTATTAGCCACTAGCTAACGATCTAGTCATAGATGTTTATCCAAGTCTCAGGAGCCTTAAAAAAAGAAGCATAACAGGCTTTGGGGCAGCTGAATTTGCTGCTGTTAATTACACTGGGAGGTGGTCAGCTCTTCATTGGTGTAACAGCGTGGGGTCCTAGGGGTGGCTGTGATCTCCCCTAGCACCCCCTACTGTGCCATGATGTGTTAAAGCACCCTCACAATCTCGCCTGCCACATCTTTGATGTTCTGTAGTCATGTAGGGAGGCTGCCCTTCGTTCCCCGGGCTACGGTTCTGCGGGTTCCCCCTGCGGCTCGGTTCTATACTGGGGTTCCAGGCCCCCCGGCCTTAAGGGCTACGCGTGGCTCCAGCTGCCCCTGTACCATGCTCCAAGCCTCGCAGATGTACCGAATGTTGTTTGGTCAATTTCAGTCTCCTGCGCCCCACTGGCGCTTCTGGCTTGCCTTGTAACTGTGCTCCCTGGCACTCGTCAATCTCTGTCCCCCTTTCTGGGGCTTCTCACACTGCCCACTTGATGGGGTGTCTCACATGGCCCACTCCAGGGCTTCTCGCGCTGCCCGCTCTGGGCAATGCACCCCATATGCTGCACCCTCTCTGGCACTGGGGTCCCCACACTACCGTGGAGCCCCTATGAGACCTCTTCCAACCCCTAACAGCCTCACCCGGTCCTCTGGTGTAACAACAACAACAAACAATTACACCAGCCCCTGGGCTATAACACGAAGTTAATCCTCCTGGCTAAACACTCTCCAAACCACACCACCTCTCTCACCCGTGTACCTAGTGGCTGGTACATCCAGGCTTTATTCTCTTTCCCGCATTCTGGGCCGATCTCCTTCCCTTAGTCAGGCGGTGCTCCATCCTCCCGGCTGCGGGGAAAGGGAGAGGGAAAGCGCTCACAGCCTCCAGTCTGGGTCTTATAATAGTCAGCCCGGCCCCTTCCGGTCAGCTGACTTCCCAGATGTGGGCCCTTAGCTCCTCCTGGTTGCCCCTAGCAACCAGCACCTGAGCCCATACTGCGCTGTTCAGGTAGCAGGCACCTTAGTGCCCTGCTACAACTGGGAAGCGAGTAGTTCCCAATATTTGATAATCTGATAGACTGCCTTTCCTCAGCTCTGCCGTATCTCACCACATCTCCCCTGGTCTCTCTCAAACTGAGTGAAAAGAGTATTTTATTTTGTCAAAATATTTCACAGAACACTCCTTCCCCTCAAAAAAAAAGACTCAAATGTCATTATTTTTTGAACAATTTTCAAAACCTGAAACATGAAAGGATTTTGCTTGTTTAAGAGATGAAGCGCTACGTCATGTTTCACCTTTAGGCACCTACTTACTATTCCTTACCTAGTGGTGTAAGTGCTGTTTTTGGCAGATGTGCCTGACTGATGCCATGCAGTTACCAGTACATTGGCCCTCCTTCTAAGCATGTCTAGGCTATGTTTGTGTGGACTCTGGTGTGGACTGGACTGCTTAGGCATGTACATCACACTGTATATGTCCCAAACTTCAGCTGCAGACAAAGCATGGCTAACAAGTACTTGGTCCATATCTCTCTTTCTCTCTGTCTAAATTCCTCCCTTGGTTTTATTGCCCTCATTTCTGCTCTCCATGTTCCCTGCTCACCTCCCACTGGTCTCCTCCTCTCTCCCACACTAAGAAGAAGGATTTGTGCTGAGAGAGGGATCTGCTAATATGTCTCTGTGTTTAATGTGTATGTCTACGTGCTCCAGGAAAGGCAGAGAAGAGCGGCTCAGTGAAAGTGACTACTTAATTAGGGTCAAACCCAAAACACATGGAAGCTGATAGAAATACTTGCATTCATTTCAGAACCTTAAAATCAAGCCTGTACATCCTATGAAGAAAAGCAGGGCTAGCTACATAAGCCAGATATTTATTCTGTTTCAGGTGAACATGGTTCCCTGTTTCTTGCTCTTTCAAAAGGCTGGAGGACTCTGCGGACTTAGGGCAGAATTCTACCAACCTTTGCACACTTAAATGACACTTCTTCAGCTGCGCAGGTGGTATTTTTGGCATTTACATACAGTTTGCATCTGTTACCTGTGCAGCATGGATAGAGTACATGTGCATATATTGTGCAAGTACATGACTATGTATGCACAGACACTGGTATAAGTCCCCAGAGGAGCCAGGAAGAGGAGAAGGGCCTGTCCCAGGTTCTAGCCCCAATAGCTGAGTTGTTGGGACAGTTGCCCAGGAAGCAGGAGACCTAGATTATAGACCCCTTCCATCTTATCTAGATGGGGTTTGAACATAGGATCTCTCTAACTTCCTTGCATAGCTCTTTCACCATCATGGGGCACTGGCTTCAAGCTGTAGCAGAGGACATGTATATTGGAGATTAGGAAGAACTTTCTGACTATGAGGGTGATCAAGCACTGGAATAGTCTGCCCAGAGAAATTGTGGAATCTCTATCCCTGGAAGTCTTCAAGAGCAGTTTGGACAGACACATGGCTGGGATGTTTTAGTTAGGGATGATCCCGCCTTGAGCAGGGGCTGGATTAGATGGCCTTGTGAAGTCCCTTCCAGCCCTATTTTTTTATGATCCTATAGGCTATGCATTAGCTAGGCCTCCTGTCCACTGAAATTTTTAAGTTGAGCCACTGCACCCTGTGTTTTCTAGTCCCTGGATAAAATAGATGGAGTACAGTATGGATGTTTATGCCCTACTGGAAGCAACAGCCCAAGTTAGACTGTAGGACCTGCTCCTTTCCACAGCAGCATCCAATTTACTGAGCCATGCACCCTCTAGCATTCTCTCTTTCTGTTTGCCCTACAGATGTGGAGGAATTTAGTACTCCCATATCTCAAACCCTCATCCTGGCATCATTGGAATAACCATCTGTTACTAGTATAGTATCTTCTTACTTCACTCCTTTCTTCACTCACTCTTGACACCTGACTTTACCTCCTTTCTTCATTTACCTGCCAACCCCATCTTTAGATTTTCCATCTGAATCACTAAAAGTGTCTCTAGTTCTGTCACATGTTGTTATTATATTATTATGGACATGGAGGTTCTGTCTGTCCCACTTTTTCCAGCACTCTTAGGACTGCTGATTTTGCATACTTCTGTCCCCCTGCTTCTGTAACGCATGTGCCAAACCTGGCAATGAGGGAGTAGGGCCCTGCTGAAGGCCCCCCTGATGCTGCTCTCAAGCATACCAGAGACAGACATCTTGAAGGAGGCAGCTGAGGACACATTTCTAAGTAAAGGAGAATATATAAAGAAATTCTGCAATGATTTGGACCAGCTATTTTTGAGATCATATGGACCACCTGGAAGGTGATGTTTAGCTCTTGAAAAGTCCTCAAATATTTTGTTTTAGCATATCCTATCTGCAGAATGGTTGCTGACCAGGTTAAGGAACTGTATCAGGTGAATGAACTTGGGTCTGTGCCAGGCTGATGACAAAATTCAAGGACTATGATTCCCATTAAACCTTCTGCTGAGTATACTGGATATTGTTTAGACTAGTGCATCATCTGCCTACCTGAGCATCTCTGTAGGATTGACTCTTGAGGTTGCCTGTGGAAGTTGCTCACCTGGGACCAAATTCTCCAATCATTATTCACACTGAGTAGTTTCTCATATTGCCAGTTGCCCTACTAAAATCAGTCCTGACCTGCACAGCCTGCTCATGATCCGTTTTGCCTTTTAGTGCAATGGGAAGAGTATAAGACACTCTCCTCCTTTCACAGAACTTCCACGAACCACCTGGCATAGGGAAATAGGAGAGAGTGGAGGGATTGGGGTATGGACCACTGGTCCCTCCCCACCTCCCAGCAGTGTAGCAACACTAATAATTCAGAGAGTATAGCTGCAACAGGTATTGATAACAGTAAATTCCATACTCAGTGAAGCAGAGGAAGAAGACTTTTAATCCCAAAGTCACAGGACTCTATTTCTTTGGGTTAGATCACAATGGGCAGTCTAGCCTGTAGTAATAAATCATTCAGCGTTTGTAGGGGGGAGGGTACAAGGACTGAAGTCTGCAGCATGCATGAGTTGGACTAATAAAAGATATCAGATTTACCCAAAGAATCTTGTCTGCCTATGTCCTTAGACCAACATGGCTACAGTCTAGACCCCTGCAGGATACCGGGCACTTTTAATTGGAGATTTGAGGTAGGTGGGGCCAGCGCAGGTACATGAGGGGGCAGAATGTCATTTGTATGGAAGACTCAGCTGTGGCAGTTCATGACATGATTCTAGCATCTGGTGATACAAATGATATCCCTCTGAGGAAATGATAGAATAAGTTGTGGCCAATCATATCTAAGCATGGTAGCTGAAATTTCAGAGTATGCACTTCAAAGCCAGTTCAATTCAGGAAAATCTGTACTGGATCATTTTGAAGATGTAATTCAGCAGACACGTGATTCAAAGAACACTGGTCAATGAGAGATCTTCTGCTGGCCCCACTGGCCATAGTTCCTGGTATGCAAAGAAAAAGAGGTAAATAATTTGTTATTCAGAGTATCTGAGGTTTTAAAGAAAACCATATTCTCTATGTTTATGTTACGAACTTAAAAAGAGACCATGGGCATCCTTAAGATCCATGATTTTTTAATAATTTAGCAATTCTAATGCAATTTCCCACATTTAAGGTAGGAAATATCCCCAAAGCCAGAATCTTTCACCCTACTTGGATGTTTTAAGTATGCCTACGCAGGGCTACATGTCTTAGAATATCTGTAGAAAAATAGATTTACCTCCATTTTCTTTTCTTCAGTTTCCAGAAGTGAATGTTTCAACAACTGCTGCTTTGCATCAAAGGCAAAATCCAGTGCCCACAGGAGTAAAACAATATATGCAAATATATGTGTTGAAAGCCTGGAGCTTGAGAGAGGCTGGTGGACTGAGCAAAGAGGCTACCAGGGACTCAGTTGAGACTGTAATGTGAAGTGCACTCAAGTCAGTGGAGTCACCTTTCAGGGTCCGGTTCTCCAAGTTTTTCATGTGAAGCTGGAATCCTGAAAAAGTTGAGGAACCAGGCAGAAATGCATTGCTGAAGCTGTTTAGGTTAGCTGCACTTAAACTGAGCATAGTTGGTGGCCTCTCAAAATCTTGATGGAGGATACTGTTGATTTTTTTTGTTGCACTAATTTTAGATTAAATAAAATGATGGTTCCAAATCCTCCATTCCCCTATAGCTGCTTCACATCTCTGTGGCCATGAACGGCGCATGGTGCCAGTGGGTTGGGGGGCACGGCTGTGGAAGCCTGGCAGCAGTGAGCTCCCACAGACACTGCTCGCACTGTCGGCGGCGGCGGGGGGGAGGGAGGGTGTGGTGAATGCCAGCCGTGGGTTGGTGACCACCTGCAAGCAGTGCTGGCAGTGGCGGCAGCAGCCAGGGTCAATCATGTCAGTGGTGCCTTTTTGCAGGGGGTGCACTGCCACGCTCAGGGGGTGCACATGCCCCCCCCATGCATCGCCCCTGCCTGTGGCTACACACAACAGCTGGAA
>NW_017728929.1:7996652-8014152 GCF_001723895.1 Crocodylus porosus | reverse complement strand
CACTACCTTTCTGGAAATGCAGACCTCAGAGGGGAACCCACAGTTTCAGCTCACAATCACAAGTTTGTCCTGTTATAAAGGAATGAAACAGATCTTTTTTATAAACACATAACTATGACAATAGGAAAACAAGAGGGCTTATAAAACAGGTGTGGATATGCTGGAGTGGTTGGTCTATGCACATTATTCTTGGAGCAGCAGAAAATGATTGCTTACATATGCCGGGTACTCCACTGTACTCTGTTGTCATTAGCAGGCATTGCCTGGGGACCACTGATGTGATCATGCTTTACTAAATGATGAAACATACAAGTCACTTGACCCTGTACACAAATCTAGTCTGTTAAATGAATAACTACCCAGTTGCAATTAATACTGGCACCATAACAAATCTATCAACATCGAACATTATTAAAAGAATAAACATATCATAAGTAGACTTAAGCCAAGAAGTGTGTGCACCCAAGAAGTCTTTACTATCTCTACTGTTTCTTTTCTGCCTTTAGAATTGTTGTAAATACATGGCAGAGAGACCCCTCAATAATCCCCTAAGGTAACACTATATATACTCATCCCAAAAGCAGTGGCTGGTATAACCTGTCTTCATCAGATATTATAAAAAAAATTGTTTCATAGTTAGTAGGGTCAGAAGGGACCTGAACAGATCATCAAGTCCAACCCCCTGCCATGGCAGGAAAGAGTATTGGGATCAAATGACTCCAGCAAGGTGTTCATCTAGCCTCCTCTTAAAGACCCCCAGGGTAGGAGCCAGCACCATCTCTAACTTTTCAGACCCAAAAATGAAGTGTTCTACTCCCTTTTTAGGCACAACTGCCCACTGAACTCAGTCAGGCTTCAGATATCCATCTGCAATGAACTTGGCCCCATTGGTTTCCAATATTTACAAATAAGTAACTGGAAGATCATGCTAAAGGCAATGAGATCCTTGATTTTTAGCTTCACTGGAATATGAGTCTGGGCTTTACTTCAGGTCATTTATGAACACTTCAGGATTAATTGCCTTTGGCTCAGAAAATGTCTCTGATGTTGGCACTACCATTTTTGCCCTTCTCCCGAGACATTTCTGAAATGGTAATCCTAACAGACCTAAATATGACTGCTAAGAATGCATTCTCTTGAATCAGCTAGGGATTTTTAAAATCAGGGTTGGTCGCTTGTTAGTTTGTTTGAAAGTTTTGTGGTATTTGTAATGACTTTGTTGTTAATTCATTTAACTGCAGAGTAAAAGGTTGTTGCGATATGTCTGTGTTGATATATCAAAGAGAAATGTCAAAAAGAGCAACTTGTAATCTGTGAGCCATTATCTGTTATTAAATCATGTGCAAACTCACAGAGCGAAAATGGTGATTAGCAATATATTAGTGCATTGCTCCTCAATGCGCTGTGGAACAGCTGGAAAAAAAAAATGGTTAGTCTACTATTGAGAGGATGCTTCTTAGTTCAAGGATACCTACATCAATCTTGGACCACTTGTGGTCAGTAACCTCACATGGTTCCAGTGGTTCTTTTGCCTGAATTTGATTCTAGTGTGCATTGCAGATGTCATGCTTGTCTTGGATGGCATTTGTGCCTGGCCTGATTAAGACACCCCAGCACTTTTCTTACACTTTTCAGTACCCAGATGGGCTCAGCCTTTGTGGATGATGCTTAGCATTTCTGATCTCATACTGACATTGTATTATAGCACAATGTCCTTTATGTAGAATCTCATCATTTGCAGCAATTTCATCTACCTAGTCCCCATAAGTTTTTATGCTTGGCAATGTCTTGACATATCCTTTGGTCATCCATGTAGAATTGCTTTCTCCAAACTGTTGTCAACTTGGGTCATTTTGTGTTACTTGTTTGAACTTGTCAAATTTCATTTCAGACATGGGTAGTACTTGACTCATATTTACTTCAAACTCCTCTTCCTGCAGTTCATTGCTTTCATTATTTATAGGTGTTCTTGAAAGCATATCTGCTAAGCTCCTTACTGGGCCTGTATTTCACATTTAATGAGTACTTTTGCAATTTCATTACATTTTTCTGAAGTCCAGGTGGCTCATTGCACAATGGTTTCTGTGCTATGGCTTCCGGTGCTTTATGGTTGCTTTCTACCTTGATTGAATTCCGCCCATAAACATATTCATGAAAACACTCGTGACCCAAAACAATTGCCAGTATTTCTCTTTCAATCTGAGCATACTTTTTGTTGTGTTTCAGTCAGTGCCTGAAAAACATGTACAACTAGAAGGGCATCTAGCTGCCAACCCATCTGAGATCTTAGGCTTTTTCTGAACTTTAGAGTATTTCAGAGCTGGTGTTTCTCTGACAACTTTTCTTAACTCCTCAAACCATTTTTTCTGGTCAGAGATCCAATGGCACCAAGGACCATTTTGAAGGTAGTGTGTAATTGATGAATTAGAGATCAGTTTACTTAAATATATAAACGTTTTTGAAGCAGGCTCATTTTTGTCTTGTGTTTGTACAGTGCCCATTGCCTGCACATGACTGGGACTCCTCAACACTGTTGCAATACAAGTTTAAACAACAGAATTAACATTGTCATTGTGAAGCCTGCTTGCTTGGGCTGTTTCTGTTCACATCAAAGTACCCAACTTTTGCTGCATCTGTTTAAGTCCTTTTGTCACAAAGTATGCATTTTATGTTACTAGTCTCATTCAGTCTGATCTGACTTTCTGTTTTTTTGTCATGATGAAGAACTTAGACAGTTTCATGTTGTATCATTGATCACATTCACCCAAATCAGCATTATCACCAACAATTATTTCCACCCCATTCAACCCTCAAAGATCTGGGACATCGTTCTTTGGCAGTGAGGGCGTCTTAAACGGAAGCTGATCATTATCTACTCAAAGAGAAGTTGACAGACCTGTATTTTTGCTATTATCTGAAACCTTGTCTTGGACCCCAAGCTGAAAATGCCCTTGATTTTTGATGTCTAAGCAGGAATGTTTTACAGCTTTGAATTGAGGATTTCTGTCAAAATTTTTAGACTTACACAAATACTTATTGTACTTGGTTTTATTATGGTGATCCTTCCATTGGTTTCTATCTAAACTCAACAGCAGCTAATTTTATTATTCATTCAAGGACAACTGTTTTCTTACTGTTAAGTGCCACTAATGCCTTATATATTTTTAGTGATCTATAGCAATGGGGCATAAAATGTGATTATGTCATCCCAATCTGAAACCTCAACAAATTACTCCAGGTAATATTTTTAATAAATTCTTCAGATAATTTATGCATCCATTTAATCATCCCTTTTTCCCAACTGTATTACCACTACCACCCAGCTGCATGGCCAATGGCCTCATCTGCCCATCTTTCCTAAATGCTGTTCTTCCATGGATCACAGTATTCTTGAATGACTTTCTTTAGCAGACTGTAGTTTGTCTCCAGGTTTCCAAGTCATGCTGCTCAACCTTTTCAGGTTGGTGCATACATATCTGAAGTAAGGAAAATATATTCAACTGCCTTACATTTACTACAGCACTAGAGGGAAAAAAGTGTATCTTTGCTATCAATGACCAGATGTCTAATGAATTTATACCTGTGTTTTGAGAGTTGAACAGGGTGAGCTTGAAGGGAAGGGGTCTAGGGAATGGAGTAATGGGATTTTCTTTCCATTAGATTGTAATGCAGTTTTCAATGCTGAGTACCCTCTCTGGCCTCCTTGGAGGTCATGAACCCTTACTTGAGAATCACTGCTCTTCTGACACTAGTTTAAAGGTGACCAGGACTGGCAGGAGAGGGAACTTCATTTCCCAACCTTGTCACTTGACATGGTTTAGGATTGCCAAAAGCAAGATGCTTCAGTCATGTGAGAGGGATTCATATACCTTAACTCTAGTAGACCCTGTTATAAAAAATGATGTAACTGCTCATGCACAAGAGCCACATGCAGAGGTGACTTTCCATATGACGATGGCACCATTTATTCATAAAAGAAAAGAGCAGCCACTTCTGCGGTAATGTCTCTCCCTATACCAGTCTCCGGAGAGAGCGTTCTAGGTGGTCAGAGAGCAATGCCTAGGGGCAGGAGATGTCAGGCAGAAGAAAAGTGCTAGCAGCTTGGAAATGCTGTTGCTCAGTTTAGAGACCTAGCAAAGTGACATGGGCCTTGTGACTTGGGCTGATGAATGATCTTCCTGGCCCCCTGAGTAGTTCAGAGTCAAGAGCCAGGCAACACAGGCAACATTTGTGTTGTTGTCCCAAACTCTACTCCCTTCCTGATGCTTATTGACAGGATTAAAAAAATAAGACAGGAAAAGGTCAAGGGCTTGGGTGGTCAGGGCAGCCAGAACACAACAGGTAACCAGGGCCGGTGAGCAGAAACGATCATGCTATTCATAGGGAATGTGGGTTAGAAAGTCAGAGCAAGGCCAGGCTGGGTCTCTATGGCAAGTTGGGCCTGTGTCCTGGAAATGCAAAACTTGGCTTAGACAGAGAGGTCTGTTCCACAACCTGGATGAATTTCCTTCTGTTTGGGTTCATAGCAAGGATTAAACAGGTCCCATATTTACTTTTCCCTGTGGGTTTAGGGAAGAAAGCAACCCTTCCTAGGTCTCCCAGTCTAAATCCACAGCATTCTTCAGCTACAAGCTCCTTCTAAGAGAAACACGGCAGCTGGAACAAAGGTTAAGTAATTCCAGTGGAAGGTTTGCCCAACTGGCAGCTTATACCTCCAAAAAGAAGACTTTACCAAATAACAAAACCAGCAAACATTAACAAAAAAGGAAAAAAATATCCTCAAGCCCATAACACTGGCCTTTTAAATAACTTGGAAATTTTTGATATTTGGGAGTGACCAGTTCAGTGCTTTGCTAAGTATCTTTCTAAGCCACCTCTTGTCAGAAGAAGAGAATAAATGAAAAAGAGAGAAAGAGAGAGAGAGAGAGGAGAGAGAGAGAAAGGCCTTCGCATAGCTTAAGCCTTTGTGCGGTGCATTCAGACTGATTTGTACCCTTTGTAGTCTTAATTATTTGTGAGAGCGGGATAACAGGAGTACTGAGCTCACCCATTATTTCCTGCATAAAAAAAGGCACACAGAAGCCGCTGATCGTTTTTGAATTAGCAAACATGATACTAAAAAAAAAAAAAGAGGAGGGGGGGAGGGAGAGAGGGAGCATAAAAAAAATTCATTAATACCATCAGGGATTAGGAGGCTGATTAAAGTGTAGCTGTTAGCGTATGCAAATGAGCGATAGGCATTTATCGGAGCCTGTGCAAGCTGTCTCAGAGCTGTAAAGCCCACGTATGTTTTTCAGCTGATTAAAACAGTTTTAAGTTCTGGAGGATTTTTTTTTTTTTTTTGGAGGGAATAAAAAAAAAATTGAAAAAAAAAAGCCACCATCATCTATCCTTTTCCTTTTGGCTAAATTCCTCTAAGTGCACTCCAACCATTTCCACTTGAATGCACTCGCTCTCTCTCTCCTCTCTTTTGAGAGCAGTGAGAGTTCAGGAAAGAAATGAATGCAAACTGAGCATGGGGTTTTAGCCTGATTTTGTTTTAGCCTCCCTATGAACTTCCCGAGTGAGACAATGCAGTGGCCTAGTCAAAGCTGAATGTGAAGCCAGCTCCGAAACGTAGGCACACTGCTGCGCTGCCCGGGCTGGGAGCACCGCAGGAGACTTGGTTCCAGGGGAGAAGGAATGGCCACATGGCTGCTAAGTAGCAACCCCTTGTTTTGGCTTTTCTTAACAGGGTCTGTGGGCTGTGAAGGAGTCAAGTTTTGAGCCCTTTGGCTATCGGAAAGGATGAAATGATAGCTGTCACCTTGCAGGTTTGGAAGAAGGCAGGGAAAAGTAAAGGAAACAGGTTTCTAGATTCGAGTTCCCTGTTGCTCTGCTCCACTTCAGTATCATCATTGTTACCCAGATAACACAGCCCACCTCAGCTCTCCACAAAACCCACTCCCATTTAGAAAGCTGATACGGAAAAGGCACAATTAATATTTTACTGCCCTGAGTTTGGGGTGGGTACATTATTCATGCATAGCATTTAATATATACTGGAATCACAATAGAACAAAAAATACTATAGATGAGGCTGAAGAAGTCTGATGTAATTGCAGTGTACTTCTTTCATAGCCTATGTCCTGTGCTTGGTAGTCACCACATTTTTAATAAGTGACTACTTGTTCTGGTGCCTTAATCTATGCATACCTCATTTGAGAGACCTTCAAAGGACCTTGCAGAAAGGGCTGAGCATCAACCCTTTAAAATATTTTGGGCACCCAAAAAACAAGTGACACTGACAATTCTTCATCACTTTTGGAAATGTAGTTCATCGTAAGTCTAACTGAAGTGGACTCTCAGGGAGAAGAAAATAGTCTTGAATGCATTTTTCAAACCTTTAGAATGAGTAGAAATAGTTTCTCCAGGTGTAATAATATCATGATTTGAATGTCTAAACAGATATGGTGGTGTAAGAGTGATATTGTAGCCACGATGGTCCAGAAATTATGTGAGAAACAAAGACTTTTTATGTTGATATCTCTTATTGGACCAACTATGTAGTTGGGATAAAGTTAGACAAGCTTTCAAATGCAAGGCAAATGCAAGGCCCTGACAAAGAATGCCTTTCATTTGAAAGCTTGTCTTAACTTACCCCAACTACATAGTTGGTCCAATAAAAGATACCACCATCAGAAGGCCCTGCCTCTTGCATAGATATATATGTAATTTTTTGGAGGGAAATTTCATGTTTTGGGGGAATTAAGGAAATATGTCTCTGGTAGGAGGAGTTTGAAGAGTGCCATATGCTTGAAGAAATCTTGCTAGAAGAAATTCTGGGAATGCTATTTTGGAGTAGGGTTAAATGCAGACAAAGCGGTCGAAAGTAGCGTAGACCACCTTCTGTTTGTGCACTGTTGACAAACCTGGTAGTGTTGACAATTGTGAGCTTTCCACAGGAAGAAATGCCATTTGGATCACCAAAAGTATCTATGGCAGCTTGGAGGCATACCTTGCTTGTTTGACTTCTTTCTGGATGCCTTGAACTTTTGACAACAAACACATTCAGTGTGACCGTTGCACTCCCAGTGATGACATCTGGCACCATGAAAATGGCATATGTCACATCTGTGGCTTCCACCACAGCTATAGTAGCTTCCTAGGGATGGATAATTAATTTTCTTGTAAGCTGATGACAACTGCTTTGGAGAATGCTTTTTGGATTGTATTTGATGAGTCTCAGTTGATGACATTTTTTTTGCAGACAAGGCTTGGGTATCTTTTGAATAGAAAGATGCAGCCTCATGAGCAAATGAATCCTCTTGAGTTCTGGCAAATGCTGAATTTTCCTTTGTGAGGTGTGTGTGCTGTAGGGTTTCATCTCGAACCCTAAATGAGTTGATCCTTCATTAGAAACTCAAGACTGGTACCAAACCTAGAGTCCTCAGACAAAAGACACAACTTGTCTATGTAGGCTGCAGTACCTTCATCTGACAGCTGCTTGCATTGGTTAAAATGGAACCATCTCACTCTTTCACATGGAGTTGATGCACAGTAATTTTTTAGTACCATGAAGAATTTTTCACTGGACTTGTCCCAGGGTCTGGCTGGGGATAAGAGTGAGCCAAAAGGAGGGGCAGTAGCTAAGCACCATGGCAGGGAATAGGTAATGCTCGGTACATAACAGCAATTATTTAAAGATGCAGGTGAAGCGATCCAAAGTACATGACTGATACAATGGATAACATGGCTCGAGAATTTTTCACATGCATCTGCAATTTATCACATATGTAGGGTATATCTCTACATAGCCTATACTAGAGCACTACTCAGCAGGACAGTTATAGCTAACAGTCTGCCAACATTTTCATTCTAACCTGATATCAGTATTTAAAGTGTTTATAACAGCTGTAAAAATTTGTTCAGCTCTGAAACTTGGCAAACAAGGTCCCTGCCCAACAGCAATTTTTTTATTGTTGCATACTTGGAAATAAATCAGCTTGGCCATTTATATTTTAAAAGATTACTTCTTTTCAGGCCGAGTCTCTCATTTCTCAGGCTGGCAAAGGCAGCCAGTGCTGCGGGGGAGAATGTATTCAGTCTAGAAGGAGGCTTTGCATCACTCATTGAACAGTGACCCTCCAGATAATTACAGAACTGCTTTGACTGACTCTCAGTGGCTCCACATCCAGTCTCTGCTCTTCAGAAGGCTGGTTAGGACAATATAAGGTCTCCAGAATTCATTACTGATCCATCCAGGGGTGGAAAGAAACATTGGAGCAAGGTGGAAAATGACCCATATTAATGCAAAGAACCACCCAAGAAGCTATTTGTAACTAATCCTCTAATAGTGATGGTGAATTCAGGATCTTATGGCAAGGTTTGCAAGCTTTTGGGCACAAATGCCTATGGAAGGTTTTGATGCAAAGAACAACTTTTCCAAATATTTAGTCGCTCTAATAAAATATATCACACCTACCCAAAGAATGTTGTCTGTGAACTGTGCCACTGAACTTTTGTAACCAATCAAAAAGTCCTGCAGTCAAAAATCCCTTAGATTCAACATATAGGGGATACTTTACTGAACTGTACATAGTGCCTGAACAGCTTAGCCCTGAACAGCTTAGCTCTACACAGGAGGAAGAGCAGGAAGCCTACATATGGCTAGATGTCAAGCCTCAAGGATCTTTTCAAGACATTCAGAAATTCAGTCTTAGACTTACTCATACACTCCTACATTTCCAAAAGTGAGAAACTCACTGGGCCAGATTCTTGTGGGGTTTTCAAGATAGCCCCATTACCTTCTGCATGCTATGTCTATTTATACCATTTGAGGATATATTTTTAGGCCACAGATTTTTAGACTTGATTTTCCACAGGAAGCAGTTCCCGTGTTTCATTATGCTCACAAGGAAGAAGTTACTGCTTACTTCAAAATTAATTTTTTCTAACTAATATGAAGCCACTGGATCTTGAGATGCCCATGTCTGCTAGGTTTCTTCTCTTTGTGGAGGTACTTCTAGACCATGATTACCTCATCACTTTCTCTTTATAACAGGGGCAGACAGTTATTTCTGGCTAAGGGCTTCTTACTGAGTTTAGGCAAGCTGTTGAGGGCTGCATTGGTAGCCCTGCCCCTTTACAAGTGCCCCACCCCCTAGCCGCCATTTTGCAATTGGAAGTCCCACCCTCTAAGGGTGTGCCCTTCCCTTGCCCCTGGAAATACTCCTTCCAGCAAGGAGTTTTGCCACCTCAGAACCAGAAAAATGCCAAAAACCAGAATACCATATTCTAAAGATCAAACATCTACAACATTCATTAATTTGATTTCAAAAAATATTTTTGTCCTGATTTATAGGTGTTTGCGTAGTGTGCATAGAGGTGATTGAACAATAGCTTAAAATGAAGTCTTACCCTTGTATATTGTGGGGGGAGAGTAGGAGGCATGGAAGGGTGGGTACAGGTTTGTGACAGTGTGTGGGTCTGGGGGCCTGCGTGTATGGCAGTGGCAGGGGGCGTGGTGCACGTGTATGGTGAGGTGGGCATGTAGGACTCACCCTATGAACACACACACATACACACACTCTCCCTCCCTCACTGCACATGCGTGCACCCCCCCCACGCACACACAGAGTCTCTCCCTCCATCATTGCTCTCTCTGTCTCTCTCTCTCCTTCCCTCATTGCAGGGAAGCATGTGAGCATGCACGCACATGTATGTGCACACACACAGATGGACACACATGCACACACACATGCGTGCACACACACACATGCACATACACCCTCTCGCTTTTGGCCCTGGGATACTGGTGTGGGCCCCATGCTCCCACAGTCCGGTGATGCAGCCAGGGGTCCCGTGGTGCTGGAGTGGCCGGCTGGCATTCAGGGAAGCAGTGAAAGCTGTGGCAGGCAGGCAGAGGCTTCTGGTTGAGGGGGGCGGGGTGTGGGAGATGGCTAGGAGTGGGGTGGGGCCAGGTTGGCCTTACTACTGAGTCCTGCTGGGTCCTATTGCCTTTGTATCCTGTCATCTCTGACAGGCAGCCAGGAGCAGATAAATATAAATTTTCTGAATTTTTTAGGGGCCCCTCAGGCCAGATAGAATGGCCTGGGGCCTGTGGGCCATATTTTGCCTGCCCCTGCTTTGTAAGTTAATTAGATCAATCTTCTGGACTCACTTGCTGTAATGAATAAATTAACGACTAGATTCACTGAAGACTGGATTTGTACAAGTCTTTCGAAGGAATTAAGTAGGAAATGACCCTCATGAAAGTCAGCTGCTGTACTGGAAGTGTGACAAGTAGCAAACGTAGCATCACATTTAAAAAATACATTAGAAAGGATTCCAGAAATTGTCATTCAGTAAATGTGGGGGAGTCTGGATATAGGGCAATGATTTCGGATGCTGTTATTGTTTGAGAAGAGTCCACTCAGATGTTGAATCTATGGAGTTTTCCTGCACTGAGATCTCTTCAGTTAGGATGCAGATAGACCAGTATGCTAAGTGCTCAAAGACTGCCTTGCATCATTAGGTGAAGCGATGGAAGAGATCTTTGCATGAATGCCATACACTAATATGTACTCACATCAGTGTTCTGATATCCTTTGACGATAAAGCTTGTAAGTTACCCAAGCTCATGCTTGACTTGGTAATGTCAACTAACATGTTGACTTATGAAACACAAAGTGTTGAGGGACAAGTTTTGCCTCTTGACCCTTGATTCAATGAAGGCTTTAGAGATCCTGAAGGCCAGCTCTGGAGTTATAGCAATAGAACAGCTCAACCCTATTAGGCAGATCATCAGTTGTTATAAATGGCCCTGGATCCTCATAGCAAAGGAAGACAATTTAGGAACAACTACTGGCCTTTCAGGATATTCCTTCTGTCTAGGGCATGGTGAGTGCTATGGAAAGGACAAAAATGTTCTCTTCCTCTTCCTCTTCATCACAGTCACAGTCTTCCAAAACTCTTCTTGCCACAGAACTTTGGGCTCAGCATGACATTACAGTCACTCAATCTTCTCTCTTATTTCATGTACCACAAGTTGTCTGGTTATAATGTGGTTGTATGGAAATGAAACTTGAGGAGAAGGTAAATAGCAGTAGCCATAGAGATATCTGAGGATGTGTCATCTTTATAAGATCCTACCTCTACCTTAGGCCTCTCTGGAAGCTCACTTAACCTATATATATCTATATCTATCTAGCTATATCTTTCTCTCTTTATATAGATAGATAGATGTGAGAGATCTTTAGATGAAAAGTTATGTATAGGAGCAGGCACTTAAGCAGATACGTTTACATCTAGGAGTCAGGCTCCTTTGCTGTTCTGTAGCTTCTAAACACCAAATACAGAAGCCAGGCATCAGGTTAACAAGTGCGTTAAATATGAAAATGGGGAATAGCAAAACGTTCTGCTTCAACAGTTTTGGAATTCCAAAGAAGTTGGTTTTGGTCTTGCAGACTTTTATATAGACTTGTTTTGTTGGAATTTCTTCAATGAAGTACTATAATCAGGAAATACAATGCAAAATATCATCAAGGGTATCATTCCTGTTTATCCATATAAATGTGCTTACATATGTACTCATGTTGCAATTGCCTGTAAATGTCCTGAAAAACAGTACTATTTAGGCAAGTGAAAATGTGAGATTGTAATAACTGAATGTGTTTTTCCTACAGGTTTATATTTGCCTTTGTCCTTTTTCACAATCTTTTTGGTGCTTATATATGGCTGGCAAACTGTTATATATATTGATGTCTTGCAAAGCAACCAAAGTGATTACTGTTCAGTGGAATAGCTGGTAGAGGTCCCAGCAAGAGTGTTGAAGTATAATCACTATAAGTTATTTACAGTATAATTGATATGTTGTGTATGCTCTTAATCAGTCATGAGAGATGGGATTTTCAACATTGATTTGTGTTAGCTAAATTCTCCTTCTGTCAAATGGAGTTTTATCATTGACTTCAGTGGGAGAAAACTTAGGTCAATGCTAAGCACTTCTGAACATGCTGCTTGAAGTCCATGAAGGTACCCACCATTGTGTTTCTATAGTTCTTTGCTGCTGAAGGTTAATTGACAAGATCAGTGCAGTTAGAAAGCCGAAGTTATAACAGTGGGAAATCAGACCCATTTATCAGCCACAACTGTGCACGGCTGTTCTTCTCATTCAACGGTGAATGCTTATGAGTACAGATAGATGAGTCACCACACCAGTGATAGGGATGACTTTGGTTACTTAAAAGCCTGCTTGAATGACTCAATCATTTTTTCAGTGCTATAGACATGTAAGGAAGGAAAACAACTGGCAACCATTGAATAATTTCATAATTGTCATTGTAGAAAATATATCAGTTATTGATAGAAGTCATAAGGTGCTCTCCAAATCCATCAGCAGGTTAACATTTTGATTCCTTTGAACAATTAACATTATCACACTGAATTAAGTTTATGGTGAAGATACACTTAATCAGGAGGCTCTGATTATGTGTATTATTACTGTGCTGAACATAAGACAACATTTATAATGAAGAGTATTAAGCAGTAATATAACACTTATGGAAAAAACAAAATATACATAATTACCACATCATATTGTGTTTTCATTTTGCAGCTTTCACTCTTCATGATTCCTGGCATGGCTCTTTGGCAGGGATGGAGTGGGTTAGTGAATGAGCCATCAGTATGTCCTTTCCTGTCCTTGATGTGCCAAAGAACTGGATATAGTACTGGTTCAAATTTATTCTTGGTTCAATGTGCAGATGCATGTTTGTACTTCACAAATTACTTATCCTCACCAAATGAAGGACCAGCAAGTCTTTCTTGTGACCATATATAACAGTACTGAGAGGGGAGTACTCCACTGCTATGGAGTAGTGTCAGGATTATGGCAATTGAATGCACACTTCTTACTAGTATTATTACAGTAGGGTCCAAGGTCTTAGCTTCTCTAAGGTCTTAGCTTAGAGCTAGACCTTAGACCTAACTTAGACCTAGCTTAGACCTAGAGCTTCTCTAAGGTCTTAGCTTCTCTACTATGCAATAGTAGAAAAAACAGATCCTTTCCATATGAAGTCACTTTCTAAACAGACAAGGGAAATTATTTGTATCCAGTATCACAGAATGGACCAGTAGTAAAACTGCACAGGACCCAGCTCTCTGTAAAGCTGATACTGAGCCTACCCGGCTGGGTCCTACCACTGTTCCAATAGCATTTGATTCAATACCAAGCTGTTCTTTACTGTCCTCCAGACCAACACTAACTGACATCTGGATCAATCCCTACTCCTGTTACTTATTTAGCCCTATTTTTTTCCATCTTCAGTGTCACAGATGTTAAACGAGAAGTTTGTTCTGCCTTTTGGTGCTTGATTTTCTTCTTCCATACATCACTCTTAGAGTCATGCTATTGACTCCAGTTGGCAGATGCCTGCATTGCATTGCTGTAAGTTAAATGAACACCAGTGTAAGTAGTACAGCTTCGTGGCCACAGTCCTCAAAGGCATTGAGGTTCTTTATTCCCATTGATTTCAAGTTTGGAATTCAGCACCATTGAGGATGTTAGCCTATGATACCAACATTCATGATGGACAGACGGCTTGTGGTTTATATTTCCAGTACTTTGACTTCCTACTATTTCTCATCCCGTGTGGGAGTAACTATTGCTCAATCAGAGCTTTGTTTTAAAATAGGTCCAGGTGATATGTAGAAGGCTGCTAATATTAGGACTTTCATTGGAAGTTTTGTTTTTTTCACACTGGAGCAGACCAGGTCCCAGGAGCTCCTTACATGCGCAGAAGAGAAATCACAGAGAAGATTTGTTTCTGCAGAACTGAGCTGCATCACTATGGAGTACAGGAACACTTCCAGATTAAGTCCTGATTAGAAGAACCTATGGAGATCTGAAATTCTACAGAAATTGATCTTTGGTCAATGCAATATCAGTGGACATAATACTGAAACAGGAAATTTCATAAAAATCAACACTTTACATAGGAACATGCCAATCTTGACAGCATTTAGTTCTAAACTTTTTGTTTTTGATAAGTTTAAAATGTTCTGCATTGTCCCCTGAAAGACCTATCTTCTTACAGACAAAAGTTACCCATGTAGGAGATGTTTTCCATTGTGCAAATGTTGTTGACTATGGTCTTCATCCTGAAGCTTTGGTGGATCTCTTAAGAATCCTGGCAATTGAACATCTTGAAGATGGAGACTGAACTCCATGCTGTAAGGAAGTACGATCAAGTTCATTTTGAGGCATCAGCCAGCTTCCTGATTGCAAGAATGCAAACCAGGCACTTTCTTTACATTCCATTCAGTCTTTCAGGTCTGTAGACCTTTTTCAGGAGATCTCTATGTGGCATTGCTGCTGTAGGTGTCTGTGGCAAAAATGAGGAGGCATATAAAAGCATTCTTAGAAGGCTTTGCTATTCCCGTTTCTTTTGTGGGGCTGGCAATGGTAGTGAAGCCACCACTAATGTTACCGGTTATGTATTATTTGTATGACACTAATGCCTAGAGATTCCAATCCAAGATCAGAGACCAAATATGGTAGCTGTTGCTTGGGCACGAAATGATAGAGATATAGCCCTTGCCCGACCAACTCAGTGGACAAAAACTCCGTTACTCATTTTACAAAGGGAGAATTGAGTTGTGAAGTCACTTGTACAAAATCAAGCCAGTGGCAGAACCAAAGGTTGAACTTGGGACTTCCAGTCCTGTTTCTCCAGCAACAGAAAACCTTTTTTCATGTGCAATACTTGTTTTGGTTAATTATACTACAGATAGTTTAGCTCTAGTTGTGCTGTATGGCCTTTTTCAATTACATTGCAAAACCCTCTTTTCTTGCCACAGTTAGAATTGTATTTAGTCTGATGTCATGCTCCTTTGTGTTTTCTTGTTTTTTTTCTCTCTGACCAAGACATCTTCCTTGTGAACAGTGCCATGCTCTGTTCCTTCTAACATCCTACTACCTTTGCAGGGAACACTTCTGGTGCTCTAAAGATACCAAAAGGTTTTAATTATGATTAAGCCAAATCATTTCTACAATTTCCAACGGTAAATAAACAGCCTGTTTGGGATCATGGAGGTAATAGTTTGCATTTCAAATCTATTGATACAGTTACTTCTAACCTCTAATTTTTGCTTGTAATATTTTATGTGTTTAAATCAATTTTTTCTGCCATTGGACGTAGCCTTTCTTTTTCGTTTTACACTCAGTCATACAGCATTTGTTTTATCATATATTTGTGGTATTTCCTCATTTTCCTTACAATATGTTCTGAGGACACTTTCTTTTGTTAGACTAGGTTGTTGCAGTGCAATCTCTTTTGGGTTTGTAGAACTGGAGGGGTAATTTTCATTAGCATTTTTGCATCTTTTCTTACAAATGTGTTCTTGGGCTATTACTGGTACATTAATAATGAAAAAATCAGAGGGATACCAGAAGGTAACCATAAGAACCAGCACAGTCTATACCGACTGGCATGATATGTTAAAATCCAAGGATTGCTAAAATGGATCAGATCTATAGTTACTTTAGAGGTGTCTCCTTACTCCAGCAATGACCAACATCAGGAATTGCAAAGGAAGTTGAAAGAAACAACTCAAGAAGGCAGGTGTGGGTGAAGATGGACCTTAGGAAAGTCTCATTTTACTCCCTGGCCACATCTAAACCTGCACTTTAATGTGCATTAACTTACTTTATTTAATATGCATTGAAGTGTCACTAAAAATGTGCTATTTAGCTAATGCACATTAAATGTCACTAAAAAACATGTGGCATTTATACACATACTTTTCTGTTCTGCAACAAGCCACAGATCCGCTGCTTTGGAGCAGGCTCAATTATAGTTGTTAGGGGCTGGAAGGGACCTGACAGATCATTGGGTCCAGCCCCCCTGCACTCGGGCAGGAAAGACTGCTGGGGTCAGATGACCCCAGCAACATGCTTTTCAAGACTCTTTTTGAAGATCGCCAGGGTGGGTGACTGTACCACCTCTGGGGGAAGCCTATTCCAAACCCTCAGAACTCAACTTGTAAAGAAATTTTTCCTTACGTTTAGCCTGAAGCAATCTTCAATCAGTTTGTGTCCATTATTTCAAAATGGTTCGTATTGGACTGAAACGAGTCTAGTTTGTTGTCAGTGCTGACAGCTAAGCATTTTGAAACCTTACATTCATTTTTCTATAAAGTGACATGGACCTTTGGTCACCTGGGTCAAAGATGAAGTAGTAACCTAGGTATAGTCCTGCAAAGATTTACTGACGTGCATTGCTTTAGATGTGGTGAGCAGCTCCATTGACTTCAAAGCCTTGTTTCTTAGGCATGTACAAAAACAAGCCTTACCCCTCTACTGCTGATGTTAGTGTGAGTTTTCCATTGATTTGAATGAGTTGGCTTTGGTCCTTATCTTGCATTACTTACAAAGTATATACTGCTTGTAATGATAAAATGCAATTCATTCATACAACAACAGGATGAAGAGAATACAATGAAGAAAAAATAAAGTTTGATTTTTATCTTACAGTGTGGGTGCTTGTGTGCATGGGTGTAAAACAGTGGTGGTCAACCTCTGGCCTTCAGGCCCAAGAATGGTGTCATCTAGCCAGAGGGGCTTCCTACAGTTGTCTTAATTTCTGATCCCCTGCTGTCAAATTTCAGTTTCCAGAAGGAGCCTCATGGGTCAGATAACTTGACTCAGCACACTAGATTGGGCTGGTATGCAGCTGGAGCTAAGCACATGGGTTCAGGCCATGTGCATGGTTGGGCTGACATGCTGGATTGTACCTGTGGACCAACCGTATGCACCAGTTCCCTGCAGGATTTGGCCTGAGGGTAGATCCCACACTCCTTATCTGGCCCACAGGGCAGGAAGGTTGCACATTACTGGGGTAACACACACATGTTCCTATATGAATGAACACAAGGTTTCCACAGCATGTAGGCAAACAAGCCAACATGGCTTGTTTCAGTCAAATAAAACCCATTTGAATCTTCACTCCAGCCCTAAAGTGAATCTACACAGGCTCATAGATTTCATAGATATTAGGGCTGGAAGGGACCTTGGAAGATCTTTGAATCCAGCCCCCTGCCCCAGGGGCAGGAAGTCAGCAGGAGTCATAGGATCCCAGCAGGATAAACCTCCAAATTTCTCTTGAAGGCATTGAAAGTAGGTGCTTGAACCACCTCTGGTGGCAGGCTATTTCAGACCTTGGGAGCTCAGACAGTAAAGAAGTTCTTCCTTATGTCCAGCGTGAAACAGTCATGGAGGAGTTTGTGACCGTTCGATCTTGTCCTCCCACAGGACACTCTGGTGAACAGACATTCCCCCAGATCCTGGTGAACACCCCTTATAAACTTATAGGTGGCCACCAGATCACCCCTGAGCCTGTACTTTTCCAGACTGAAGAGTCCCGTGGCTCTCAGCCTGTCATCGTAAGGTCTGCTTTCCTGACCTCTGATCATGCGCGTGGCTCTCCTCTGGACTCTCTCAAGCTTCTCCACATCCTTT
>NW_017728929.1:7985022-7996635 GCF_001723895.1 Crocodylus porosus | reverse complement strand
AAACTGGACGCAGTACTCCAGCTGCAGCCTCACCAAGGCTGAGTACAGTGGGAGAATGACGTCCCAGGATTTGCTTGAGAAGCATCTATGGATACAAGCCAGCATTTTACTTGCTTTACTAGCTGCAGCAGCACATTGATGGCTCATGTTCATCTTGTGGTTGATCATGACTCCCAAGTCCCTTTTGTCCGTAGTGCTACCCAGTGTAGCACTGCCAAGCCTATAAGCATGCTGTAGGTTTTTCTTCCCAAGGTGGAGAACCTTGCATTTTTTGGTGTTAAACACTATCAGGTTCTTATCTGCCCATTTCCTGAGCCTGTCAAGGTCATCGTGGATTGCCCTTCTGTCCTCAGGTGTGGATGTCTTACCCCAAAATTAGGTGTTATCAGCAAACTTGGCCAGTCTGCTTGTGATACCAATGTTCACATCATTAATAAAGACATTGAATAGTACAGGCCCAAGGACAGAGTCTTGTGGGACCCACTGGTCACAGCAAACCACGACGATTGACTTACGTCAACCACCACCCTCTGGGTCTGACCACAGAGCCAATTCCCCAGCCAGCGGATCCTGGTGAAGCTGAGGCTGCAGTTAGCCAATTCTGCTAAGGGGTGATCATGTGATACCAGACTGAAGGCTTTTTTGAAGTCAAGATATACGGCATCAATCACTTCTCCGTTGTCCAGGTGATAGGTCACCTGGTCATAAAAGGAAATAAGATTGGTCAAGCAAGACCTACCCACAACAAACCCGTGCTGGCTATCCCTCAGGATTTTGCCATGGGCCAGTCTATTATGAATGGACCCTTTGAAAATCTTTTCTAAGACCTTCCCCAGGATAGAGGTCAGGCTAATGGGCCTGTAGTTTGCTGGATCCACTTTCCTCCCTTTCTTGAAGATAGGCACCACATTGGCCTTCTTCCAATCTTCGCACATTTCACCAGAACACCAGGAGTTCGCTAAGATCCGTGCCAGGGGCTGAACTATGATGCTTGCCAGCTCCTTGAGTACCCTGGGGTGTAAACTGTCAGAGCCAGCTGACTTGAAGGTATCCAGCCTCTCAAGATGTTCCTTCACAAGGTCAGCATTGATGGAGGGTAAGGAATTTCCCTCACCCAGGCCTTTCCATCCGGTAATGGGTAGGGGTGTCCCTTGAGACTGGTGAAAAACTTATACAAAGTACCTATTTAGCAAATTGACTTTTTTCTGGGTGTCGGTTGTCAGTTGTCCCATCTGGTTTTTCAGGGGTACAATGTTATCCTTGCTTTTCCTCCAGCTCCCTACATATCTAAAAAAGGACTTTTTATTGTCCTTGATACTTGCAGTTAGTTGGAGTTCAGTCACAGCCTTGGCCTTCTTGGTTCCCTCCCTGAAGGTCTGGACCAGTGCAGAACATTCCTCCTTGGAGGTGGATCCAGTCCTCCATTATTTGTAGGTCTTTCTTTTTAGACAGAGGATGTCTGCCGGTTCCCTGGAGAGCCAAGGGGGCTGCTGTGCCCTTTTGCTACCTTTCCTCCGAAATGAGATAGACTTTGCTTGTGCATCCAGGATCGCTCCCTTGAGAACTACTAATCCTGAACTCCCCTCCCCTTTGGGTCATGTTCCCTTAGGGCCTCACTGACAAGCTTCCTGAGCTTTTCAAAGTCAGCTTTCCTGAAGCTGAGGACTTCTGTATTGCTGACTGACTTGCCAGCTTTACGGAGGATTGTGCAGGTGATCAGCTTGTGGTCACTGTCACCCAGCTTCCCTTCAATCATTAGGATGCTGATTAGGTCGTCCCCCATTGCCAGTACTAGGTCAAGCAGTGCTTTACCTCTCATTAGCCCGTAGACTTCTTCAGTCAGATAGAGCTTATCCACGCACAAGACAAAGCTTTGCAACCATTTGGATTTGGCTGAGCACTCTTCCTGTGGGTTGTTGAAGTCTCCCATAACAACCATACACTGGGAGCGTGTGGCCTCAGCCAATTCCCTGGCGAACTCCTGGTCAAACTCTTGATTCTGGGTAGGAGGTCTGTAGTAAACTCCTACAGTTGTGTCCCCTGTGCTGTGTTCCCCACGGATTTTAATCCAGAGGGTCTCCAGTCATCCACCCTGGACACCAACATCAGCTTGCAGGGATGCATATCTTTCCTTAACATAGAGAGCTACACCACCACCCGTTTTATCTACTCCATCCCTCTTGTACAGGGTATAGCCATCTATACCCATGGCCCAGTCATGGATGAAGTCCCACCAGGTCTCTGTTATCCCTATGACATTGTAATTATCAGTGTTAAGCAGGAGGACAAGTTCCTCCTGTTTATTCCCCAAGCTCCTGGCATTTGTGTACAGGCAGGCAAGTGTCCCCTTGGGGGCCCTTGTCTTGCCTACAGATCATTCCAGGGCTGGTGCAGGGGTGGGCTCCCTTAAGTGCCTTGGCCTGCTGGCTTTGCAAGGTTTGCTCAGTGAACCAGCAGTGGCAGTATTCCTCCCATTCCCTGGTGGGCTTAGTTTAAAGCTTGGTGGAGCAGGTCAGCCAGTCTGGCTGAGGAGAGCCTCCTCTGCAACAGAGAGAGGTGGAGGCTGTCCCTTCCCAGCAGCTCACCTCCTCTCTCACCAAACAGTGGACTGTGGTCATGGAAGCTGAGGCCTTCACAATGACGCTAGCGCCGCAGTCTTTTGTTTACTACCTCCATCCTCCTCTCCCTCCTCAGCCCACAGCCTGAAACTGGGAGGATCGAGGAAAACACCACCTTGGGGTAGCAGGTTGCCCCTTCAGTCCCCCTCAGGATGGAGTCTCCCATGACAAATAGTTTGTGTTTTAACTTAGGGAGAGTGGGGGCAGTAGCTACAGCAGAGCCTGTGTTGCCTGCAGGAGCTGGCAGCTTATCAGACTCTGTTGGGGCTGCAAGAGGTTCATACCTGTTGCAAAACTCCAGTGGGGCGGGGACCTTGGTGTGGCGGGCCTTGGTCCAACTCCCTGGCTGGACAGACTAGGAGGTCCCTGAGTCCTCCCTTATCCTGGAAGGAGACCTTGGTCTGCCCTCTGCCTCCACGGGGTGAAGGGCCTGGCAGTAGGAGTCTATCTCCCACTCACCATCCCTGATGGCATGCAGTCTCTAGGCTGTGGCCTGGAGCTCCTCTAGCTTGCATGCCAGAGACCCCAAAAGGGAGCAGACCTCAGAAGGGGAGGTGGCCATGCTCCTGGATCCCAGAGCCTGAAAAAGTGTCAGGCAGCCCCCACAGCTGAGAGCCAGAGGCTCCATCTGCTTGGAGCCCAGAACCATGGGCTCCGTCTGGGTGGAGGCCTATTCTTTAATAAAGAAACTTTAGCTGTCATTCTCACAGATTCACAGAAGTTTAGAGCTGGAAGGGACCTCATGAGAACATCAAGTCCAGCACCCCACTGCTCTGGGCAGGAAAGACTGCTAGGGTCAAATAACCCTAGTAAGGTGTGCATTCAGTCCTGCTGACTAGCCTCTCTAGCTGTTCTTTTACCAGCTCTACACTGACTGTCGGTAGGTGATCATCCCTATAGTGACTATTCTGCATCATATATGCATTTGGCAGACTGTCACTCTTAGGCTGGTGGAATACAGATGTGAAGTACTCATTCAGGAGTTCAGTTTTCTCATTGGTGTTAGTGATTAGATGTCCAGATGCATTAAGCAGTGGTTCCACATTTCCACTGTTTTTCCTCATGTTACCTACCTACCTATAGAAGGACTTGTTATTGTTTTTGATTCTGGTTGCTAACCTGAATTCAGTCATTGCCTTTGCATTTCTAATCTGCCCCCTACAAGTGGGGGCCAATCTTATGTAGTTCCCCTTGAGGCCTATTCCTAGCTTCCATAGTTGGTAAGCCTCCCTTTTCTTTTTCAGAAGCTCTGTGACTTCCTGGTTGAGCCAAGACACCACCCAGCCCTTGCACTACCTTTTTTGCATACAGGTATGTGTGACAAAAAGAGCCATGGAGGAAAACTTACCTGGGGAGAAAGATGAATGGAGCTGGCGGGAAGCAGCTCCGAGCCAGAGGAGTGGTGGGCGTTGAGCCACAGCTGGGAAGAACACCGCTTTGGACACAAAAAAAGAAGCAAAAAGTAGCTGATTTGGGAGGAGCCAGGATTGGCTCCCACACTGGCATGGGCACATTTTATGGCCACATGCTGGCGCCGATTTGTCGTCCAGTCTGTTGAAAGAGGAATAAAAACCCTGATGGATAAGAGGCAGGGGGAACTGGAATTGGGTTCCCTGGTAGGCACCAAGCAGCCCAGAGCAGACCCCCACTGATGGAAAGTGGTGGCAGCCCCAGGAAGGGGCTTTTGGGAATAATTTAAATCCAGAAGGACTACAATACTCACCTGAGACAGAGCTGTGGACTCCTGACCTCTTTAGACTGGATTGGATTCACCAGGAACTTAAGGAGAGAAGGAGAGACAGCTGTCTACCCCACAGCAACTACAAGCCAGTGAGAGAGGAACTGGGACCGGGAGACAAGGTAACCCAGGGTCAGGAAGAGGCTAGGCTAGTCCCTCTATGGCCTAAGCAGAGCAGGATGAACTGATGTCCTCATACGTTTATCTCAAGTCAAAAGGCCAAGACACATTAATCGTACCATAACCAAACCCAGAAGACTGGGACTCAACATCATTGGTTGGCATTAGGTGGGGTGAAGGGGAGGCGGAGTCCCAAATGGGAAAATGGATGGGAAGATTGAAGGAGAGGACCAGGAGGGATGGACCATACATCTTCCTCCCAACTAAATACATTTGTTACAGAAAAGACATGGCAGGAGAGAACCCCTGAGGACCCTCTGGAATCTGACCCAATAACAGGCTGTCCTTTCCCTGAGCGACAGCGATGTCCAAAAAACCCATACAGGCCAAACGCACTGGTGAAAGGCATGGAAAATTACAATTTGAATAACTTCTGTGCACCAAGGATCATATCCTTAGGGAACAACCACTCTTCGTCCACACTCTTTCCCTGCGGTCCATGATCTCATAGGGCATTACTCACTAAAACCCTTAGCTTATTAAAGTCAGCTTTTTCAAGAAGAATTTGTACCTTACTGACAGACTTCCCAGCCCTACAATGGACAGTGAAAGTGATAGTGTCATGGTCACTGTCACCTAGGTTACCCTCTGTCACCAGGTCATCCTCCTTAGCCAAGACTAAATCTAGGAGGACATTTCCTTTGGTCAACCCATATACTTCCTGAGACAGATACAGCTCAGCTGTTTATTTCTACATGGTTCTCTTTATTTTTCCTTGCATTTCTGCACTACCTTTTTCAAGAAGTGGCCAAACTACTCCAGTGAAATTTGTATATACACGTGTGTGTATGTGTTCATGTATGCACACATGTGCATGCAATGGTGGCTTACTATTATTCTCATGATGCCCAATGCCAAGTCCATTAAGAACAGAGGAAAGACTAATTTAAGGCAATGGCTGTCACGGTATATTACACTATACTGAGCTCTCTGTAACTGTTTCTAGGCTATAGCTCTTTTTTAGATGCAAAGAAATAATAAAGGAGATGAAGAGTGGAGAAGGTCTAAGCACGTTTTCATATTTAAAATGTCCAGTTTGGAGCGTAAATGGAAAGTGAACTATTTAGTGTGTGTATCGCTTTAAAGACCTGCCTAACACAGTCTTTCCCAGAACAGAACCATTAACTCTTTTTAAAGTCAATAATCAATGAGTATCTAATTTGTTGCATTGACATTTGTGCCAGTTTCATCCAAACAAATTAATTAAAAACAGAATAGTTTTTTCAGACATCAGAGTGGGAGTCTCTGCAGCCAGATAAGTTTTGACCTTTGTTGCGAAAACATGTTAATGAGGTTAAGCCTCAAATCACGCTGATCGAAGAGCCAGTGTCTGCTCTGACACATTTGATTGGTCCACTGAATACATTACTTGAGGGCTGATGATGGGTATCCGGAGGTGATACTTGTGGCCCAGTGGTTTTGCAGAGTAAAAGGAACAGCAACAAAAGTGGGTGAAGTGGGGAACAGAACAGTTAAAAATAGAAAACAACTAAACAAAACCACACTGGATCCTCCATTTCCTCACTCTGAGGTATCCCTCTGTCTTAATCTGCACAGCTGCAGCTTGGCCAGGAGTCCCTGGGACCTGCACTCTGTTAATTGAAGTGCAGCTGGATCAAGACTTCCTCAGTATGAAGTGCAGCTTTCCTTTATGAGGCACCATCTCTAATGCACCTAGTTTTGATGCCAGAGCTTGATAAGAACACATTGAAAAGAGGAGAAAAGAAATATTATCAAGGTACACCGAGAGGTACAGCACTCACTTTAATTGCTTCTGGAACTCTTCACCTGGGCCTTATCAAGAAGACTAATTCACCAAGAAACGAGAATGCAGGCAAACCTTGATCAAGAAAATGTACTCCATTTATTTCCCACAAGAGACAGTTGGGTTGTTTTCTCTTTATAGCAAGTGAATAAAGCCTGGACTTCTGCTTAGCTACCCTCTGATCTGCCTGCTGTAGACTAACAATTGTGTGATTATGGCTATGCTGTACAAGGAAATCCTGGGTATTTGTAATTTAATGACAGTTCTGATCTTTTGCAACAGGGCCCGAGATGAAGAATGTGCTGCGTTCTAAACCTTGTCTAACTCTATCCAAACGATGAAGTTGCTTTAATAAAGGATACTACTCTAAGACAGTGGTGCTTAGGGCTGGTCTGTGGGACAGATCCCATGCAGGTTTAGTGCTGGGATTAGGCCCCACACACACGGATTTGGCCCTAGGCTGTGCACCCAGATTGGGTTCATACTGCCTTGGTCCCATGGTCCCAATTTGGTGATGTTGTAGCCATGATGGTCCAAAAATTATGCAAGAGGCAAGGATTTTTTAGGGTGATATCCTTTATTGCACCAACTACGACCCTAAGAAATCCTTACCTTATGGTAGCAGTTAAAGGTTTCAATAATGGTTGTAGTCCCTTGGTGCCAGCTGCTGCAACAGCAGTCTTTGCCATGAAGAAATGAAATTGCAAATAGACCAGAGGCATGAATTAAAATACTGTTAGCCCAATTTTATAGCACAGAGCAATTAGGTGACTTTCCCTGGGAGATGCAAAGTGGCAGTGCCAGAATCATGAACCAAGCTCACATAGCCTAGATTGCAGGCTACTGCCTTAATCACAAGACCCTCTTTACTTGCTAACTTGTTAAAGTTTTTTTTGGAAGGTGACCCACTAAAAAGTAGTGGTAGCTGAATCTGAAATGCATTGTCTGATACACCTTCATGGTAGACCTCTCTGATTGTCTCTTATTCCTGTTGACATTACTGAAAGCTATTAGTTGAACTAAATATTAAAATGGCCTTCACCCTAGTCCAAAAACCAGATGTGCTGCTTGGTTGGCACAAGCAAAATGGTATTTAATGCTATTTTTCAAGCAAAATGGCCATTTTTTTCAGTTCATGTGAATCAGCAGAGATCCACTGTCTTTCACTAACCCGTTTCACTGTCCACCCTGAGGAGCACCTCAGGATGGACAAGTAGCACTCTTGGTTACACTGCCAACAGTGTGCTCCTGACATGGGACTGCCACATCTTTTCCCAGTCTGAACCTTAAATCTATACTATGCTGAACTTGTTTAGCCTTTCATAGCAGGGAGACTCTTCCCTGAAAAGTTTTGAATAGCACTTGCTCACAGTCCCATCAATACCAGTGAAAAGAGTTGCATCAGTAGATGCAGAATCTGGTCCCTTTTGTGGGCTAGCAATAGGGCAGGAAGTCATTTCACCCAGACTTAGGAACGCAGGACTGGAAGGGGCTGCCAGGGTCCTTGAGTCCAGTTCCCTTGCTATCCTAGGCACCAAGGTATTATGATCTCTTTCGTATGCTAATCAAGTTTCTTCTTAAACCAGTTAGTTTATTTGTCCCTATGACTCCTATTTGAAGCTTGTTCTAGATCCTCAGTTCTCTGATGGTTAGAAGCCTTCTCTACTTTTCAGCCTTAATATGGTGGAGGTTGGAAGGGACACCTTTCCCTCCAGCCAGGTTTTGAAAGGAAGGGATGGGTGCTACTTCATTTTGTGCAGAGCCTAATTCACTAGGTATGTTCTGAGAAAGTGTAGTAGTGGATCAGGCCCCTCCAGTGAGATGAACTGATGGCTCATTTGTAGATCCTGATGGGTTATGAATGAGCTGGATGCCTCTCTGCTCAGCTCTGTCAAGACCAAGCTGCTTGAAGAAATGTGTAGAAGCAGAACTTGAGGCACCTGGGAAACTTCAGTGTTAAAAGTATAGGTGTCCATGGACTTCAGATTGTCTCAAGGGTTAGGCAGTAGCTGAGTGGGGTTTTCAGGATCCCAGTTTGGGATTTAGGTCCCCAAATCCCACCCAAAACTCACTTTTGTGAATCTATTGTAGAGCTCCCATCTAGAGGCTAAGGGTCCCACAGGGCTACAGGGCATTTAACAGTCCTTTTGTGGATGTAACCTTCAGAAACCTATTAAAATATTATGTTTAGTCTCACTTTATTTGTTCACCAGATGTAGGAGCCCAACATTTGGCAAGCTGTGTGGTACTGACTGCTACTCTTAGCGAACCGTGGTCAGTAAAACATTACATTTGTCTCCTACATTTGTGGCATGCCCTACCCACTCCTTGTATTTCCCTCACCTCTTAACTACCTGATCCTTCACGTCGTGCTTTCAAATCTTGGTAACAAATTAATCGTGTTGTCCCTGAGAAAATTAAACGGTACTTTGTTATCAGTATTCTCCCATCTTTTTGAGTAAATGAGTTAAAAAAAGAATGGGCTGAATAGCAAAGTCAATCGGTTAATCTGTTAACCTCAGTTGAGAAAAGATTTCCAAGCCATGCCCTGCATCTCCCTTCCTTTTCTTTGGAGACTGGTGTTGTACTCTAGAGGAAATGCCCTAATAGAAATAAAAAAGGAGTCAATTAAATTGCCACACCTGGTGAATCTAATAAAATGCGGTGCAGTCACATTTCCTATACATAAATGGCATTTATGAAGCCCCTCAATTTGCAGGTCGTCTGGTGGTAGTAAATCATACAGGCAGCTCCATTCTACAGGCGTGTATTAAGGGACTGTGCCACAGCTGTGGAGCTTTGCTTGTGAAAATGTCTGGGTCTGTGGCCATGTGTAACATTTGTTTGATAAGAGGCAGGCCCAGAGGCAGATCCTATTCCACTTATTAGGTGCCTAGGTGGATTTGCGCACCTAAGTGCTATCCAGTTTCCCTCCCCTCAAGTCTCTGAAAAACCATTACATTGTTTAGTTTTGTAATGAGCCATCATGTTAGCCTTGAGACTGAGTCACAAAAGTGTATTGCGAGGAGGAGGCCCCATCTGCCTTTGGTTATGTTTTCCAGGGTGTACTGGGATTTACACGTAGGCAGCTATGTCCTCTTCACAGGTGGAATAGGATCTGGCCCCAAGTGTCCTTGAAACATCCATTTTGTTTCACACAAGGAAAGGATCACACATTTACAATACCCAGCATTTTCCAACATGACACTTGTGCCTTTTACCTGCTCCTTCACTGCAATTGCTGCTGGGAGAGAGGACACTGTCTCTCTGAAGATCCCAGGCACGCCTCTGGTCTGCTGGTGGAGAAGAGGAAAAGATATCAAATTAAGTGTTTGTAGGTGTGTATAAAGAAGCAGGGAGGCACGATGTGTATAGGTCAGAAGTACTATATGTGCTAGAGGGAGGAGGGGAGAGCAGGAGCTTCAGTGAACGCACATGTAGCCCTTAGACATGGCAGAAGTTCCTTCATGTTACATGGATAAAGCGGCTATAAGATAGAGAGAGTAAGGGAGAAGGGTTGGAGACAAAAAGCAGCCAGCAATGGCTGATAATCCATGGGAGACTTGGGAGACTAGCTGACACTATGGCTGTCCATGGGTCTGCAAGGAAAGTACCACAGTCAGTGAAGGACACCTTTTGGATTGGCCATCATTCCTTGTTCCTTTCCCCCCAGTAAATAGCAGTCAGCTGGAGGAACAGCTGCTGAGGAACAGCCTAGTTCCTCTACATGTGAGGCACTCTACCTCCCACTCATCCTCCCATCCCCTGCATGCACAGCACAACCCTCCTGTTACTTGAGCAGACCCTGGAACAACTCAACTCTGCCACTTCTGGTGCAGTTGGCTTCACTCCCTCCATGACAAGACGGGAAGAAGAACAGGCCCCATTGCTGCTTCTCTTCCCTGGGATTGGGAAGAGGTAAAGAGGCTGTTACATTGATAGTGGGAGGGGGGAGAGCGGGGCACGGGGGAGGGAGGAAGAAGGAGGTGGGGTTCATTCTACAGGAAATTAAAAATTTGGGAGTTTTCATCCAACTGGAAATGAAAGCAACATTTTGAATGGCTGGAACTTCCTGACCAGCTGTAAACCCTGTATAATAGGATGTTGTATACATCATGAATTCATGCACTGTGGATTGAGGTTATTTATGTACAGGGAGAGTATGAATATCAAAACTGTAGGGCTACTACAGTTTTATGTATATTAAGTGCAGAGCAACCAATAGCTTTGTTTAAAGCTGTGCATAAAGAAGTGGGGATTGACTGTATTTACAAGTCAGAAGTAACGTATGTGCTACAGGGGGGAAGTTGGACGTGGATCATTGCAAAGCAGTGTGAATTCAAGTAACTTCCCTTTTGAGATTTGCCCTCTTATCTTCCTGTGGGAACAGAGGTAAGCCCCTGAATTGCTAGGTTATACTTTCTGTTAAATTAGGTAGATTTATATGCATTTAAAATGTTGGGGGCTTGGGGCTTACAAGTCTGGCAGCTGGTAGAAGTGCAAGGTAGGATCAAGAGCAGACCCAAGAAAAGTCAAATCCACAGTTTTCAAGGGTGACAGGCTTGTCTGGGATTCCTTATTTTCTAGGTGCCCAACTTGAGATGCCATAAATTTGAGATGCCATAAAGAAGACCAGTATTTGGAGAGCAGATGCTCAGTGCTTTATCAGTCGTGCCCCTTTCATGCTTCTGAACTTGGGTTTCCACAGCTGAGATGCCCAGAATTTTGGCTTAAAGCTATAATTGAAATGCTACTACCTAAAAATGTATTGGAATAAATACAGGTCCTCAGTACAATACAATTTTGGAGCCACTTCATACCTAACCTGTTCTCAAAAGGCCAATCTGCTTATGATGAACTGCTTATAACAGGCTCTGTGGATCTGGGATAAAGCACAGCAGTCTGCTTTTCAGGACCTAAATAATCTATTGACCACGTCCCCAGCATTGGCATTTCATGGCATTTCCAATCTACAGCCATTTCAGCAGATGCCAGCCTCTCTGGTCTCAATGGGAGGCTGCTCCAGTTACATGGAGACAATTAGAAATGTGTAGCATATTGTAGCAGCCATCTTCCTGACTCTGGAGCCAGCAGTCAAATGGAGGAAGAGTATATGAGTATGGCGTAGGGATGAGTCCTGCAGGGTGTGAAGGACTGCATGGCTATTTGAGCAGGATGGGGAGAGAGAGAGGGCTAAAAGCTATGATTTTTTTAGACAATTTCATAGACATTAGGGCTGGAAGGGACCTCGGGAGATCATCGAGTCCAGCCCCCTGCCCAAAGGGCAGGAAGTCAGCTGGGGTCATAGGATC
>NW_017728929.1:7983566-7985011 GCF_001723895.1 Crocodylus porosus | reverse complement strand
GTCCAGCCCCCTGCCCAAAGGGCAGGAAGTCAGCTGGGGTCATAGGATCCCAGCAAGATAAGCATCCAATTTACTCTTGAAGCATCCAATTTACTCTTGATATGGGTATTTGTCTTTTCTTGTTTAGGGGAGAAGCCTGGCTGGATGCAAAGGCTCTTGCTTGCTGAAACTGAGGCTGTGAGCTTTGAACCAAGGTCCTGAAATAAGGCCTTAGGACATTTTGTTGAGCCTTCTTCTTGGATGAGGTATTGTTAAATGGAAGTACTTGCTTTCTGATGTTTTGGCTTCTTTTTGTTTAGATACTTTACATGTGGTATGGCCAGCACAATCTTTCGGAGGCCCTATTTCTTTATGAAGAAGATGCTGTGGCTAAGGTTACAACAAGAACAAGAAGGTGCCTGTTCTAGGACAGGGAGCTAGTTGTCCAGCAGCACCTGCAGGAAGCACACTGGACAGAGTCTGGATGTAAGTGCTAGCATCTCCCAAAAGGTTTGGGGACAAACCATTGCTCTCAGTTTAGCACCAGTCCCAGTGTCCTTGGTGATCCTGTTACACAATGACTAGTCACCAAGATTGCCAGAAAGCTCATGTATAGTCTTGTTCTTTGAAAAACAGCCTTTGATACCCTGATGGGTTGGTCCACTTTATCAGCAAGACACCTGAGAGCTTTCTGACGAAGTTCTCATCGCCATTTAAAGAAGACTTCTGATGAGGTCTTACTTTCTCCCCATTGTCATGCAGTCGGGTTTTAAGATAATTTCAGTGGACTGTGTGGACTAGTCCCCCCCACTTCCAAAATCCAGCTGTGGGAGTGTGTGCGCAACCTCATGTGCTGGTTAAACCTTCACATTTCTCCTTTGATAAAATGTGAAGGAAAGCCAGTATTTCCCAAGTTTTCTGTAAAGCAGAAACTCAGGGATATTTTGGAAACTGTGTTTTTAGAGAAAATACGGAAGCATCCCTTCAAAATGAAATTTATATTTCAAAATTACCACAGTTTATATTCAACATGATTTTGTAATTGTCAAAATAGTCTCTTTTAACTTGAAAAGAAACATGGAGAGCTACTGTTTGATTGTACAGATTGAACTGTCTTATTTTCTTCATCGAAGTGTCTCCTAATAGTGTTTAAAATGAGACAGTCATGTTGTGTTTTGTTTGGAAAGAGTCAAAGTCTTTCAGCAAGGTTTGAAGTCATGATTTCAGAGCTAAAAAAGACTAGCCTCATTAGTTCAGCTCATGTTCTAAATTCATTACATAGCATAATTCTTCTTTTTGGAGCAGGCTTGACTGGGGAACACAAGCCTACTTTTCATAGTTCCATAGTTTCTAGGGTCAGAAGGGACAAGAGCAGATCATCAAGTCCAACCCCCTGCCATAGCAGGAAAGAGTACTGGGGTCAAACGACCTCAGCAAGGTATTTGTCAAGCCTCCTCTTAAAGACC
>NW_017728929.1:7970402-7983276 GCF_001723895.1 Crocodylus porosus | reverse complement strand
CTGCGGCCTGACCAGTGCTGCATAAAGGGGGAGGATCACCTCCTTGGACCTGCTCGAGATGCATCTGTGGATGCATGACAAGGTACGGTTGACTGCATTCCCACACTGCTGGCCCATGCTCATCTTGGCATCAATGATGACTCCAAGATCCTTTTTCTTCATGTGGGGTGCATTTTTACAAAAAGCAATTCAACTACCATGCACTTATGGGTAGTTTTTCTTTCAACACTGTTTTTACAGATGGAGTTTGTGTCTACTGGACTCTGGCAGCATAAATCTATAATTCTAAAATCAGTGAAGGTTTCCAGAGATGCTGAGTGCCCACAGCTCCCATTGATTTCACTGAGGATGCCCTTGGGCCCCACCCTCAGGACCCCAAATCCTCAAAGATATTTAGGAAACTACCTCTCTTGCAAACCTAGATATCTCTGAGGAACTTAGATGTCCCAAATTGGTCACTCAACATTAGAGAGTCACTCAGGGAGAATATTTGAGATTTTTGGACTTTATGCCCTACTGAATTCATTAGTAAACCTCCCATTGATGAACAGGCCTTCAAGATAATCCAAGAAAGGACTAGATGTTACTCGGTCTGTTTAATGCATAACAGTCTCTGGAACAGGGAATGGTATCCAAGAAACCAGGGAGTGGGATCTACTTTTCCCGGTGAGTGGCCAAACTATTAGGCTACAGAGCCATCTTGCTCTCTCTGGTTGTGAATCTCTATGTATTGCATGCAATGTGGAACAGGACTGGAGACTGCCAGGCCATCCACCTTAAAGTTAGCCTCTAGTATGGTAGTTAGATCACTCTACTTTGAGGTTGGAGTGGTAGGTTTGACTCCCCTCAGGATGAAACAGGCTTACAACCCAAAGTCCTCCATTTCTGGAAGGAGCGCTGTAGTCACTGAGCTGTGGAACAGTATCACTGCCATGCTAATGAGTAACCATTCCTTACAAATATTTACTTTTTTTCACCATACTGTCTTTTCTCTTTTTCAGAGTCTCCACTAAGTAGAACACAAATGTGATGATAGTCAATCATTGATTTAATTTTGGACTTCTGGGCATTTCAGCAAGTATAAAATACTTCCCTGCTAGGGTGCAGGGAAAGTAATTTGCACCCTAGCTGTTAATTATGCAAGATGGACAGCCCTTGAATAGTCTCAGGATTGAATGTTTTTATTTTGTGCAGGTGGGTATTGAACTGTGAAATTTTCTCGATAGTTATTCAGGATTTTTGGATGGGTTTAACTGGCGCCAAACAATGATACACTGCTACAGGGACAATGGCTTTAGAGAAAGTAGCTCATTTGAGAACTTGAGAGTTATATGCATGATGGTATCAGCAAATATGATGCAAGTAAATGAACCAGATTCCATCAGTATGCCAGCATTGCCAGCACTGAGAAACTTGGAATTACTAAAGAGAAGGTATTTGTCAGGGCTCAGATGGCAATGCCTATCCACAATTTCGTATCCAACAACTGTCCAGTGAGGAAGTATGTTACTTGCTTCAGATGGCAGGTTTGTGTTGTGTTGCCTGAAACAGTGGCTGCTGTTGCACAAGTGAACATATACACAACACCGCATGACACATCAAACAACTTTGATGTCTCACCAAGAAGAGGCCACAGTCTCAGATTGTGGGAGACCTCTATAATTGCTGTTGGTCCTTTTAGTGGATCAAAAAGAAAGCAAGAACTGAAACCCAGCTGCACCCTGCCCCCCCCAAAATTTTAAGTGATATATATACATATAACTTAATAAATCACTTAATATGGTTGGGTACACATTAAAACGCTTGTTGCTCAGCCTCTCTGTGAGTTTAGCAATGTTGTCCATTTGTAGAAGAAAATAATACATCATTTTAACAATGGAGGTCTACTCCAAACCCATTAAAAGCACTGGAAACCTGCTATTGACTTCCATAGGCTTTGGATCAAGCTGGCAATCTGTGGAAGCAAAAATCCTCTTTTCCTTTGTGCAGATCTTGTCAGCAAGCTTCAGTAACCAAAGGTCCTTATTTCAGTGCAGTTTCACTGGGGGTCAGGGAGAGGCTGTTTCAGTAGAAAAGCATGAGCTTCCACTGATTAAAAATGTATCTATGTGGGTTTCCACTCATGCTTTATTGTTATTGTAGTTACATAGGTAAATATGTGCGATTGTGCAGTCCTTTGTATGTAGTGTCAATCCACAACTATACTGAAATCTTCACTCTGAAGGAACTGCCAACAGTTCATGGAAAACAGGAGTTAGAAAGTCATTTGAGGGAGCCTGAAAATATGCATGATATGGAAAACATTTCAGAAGTATGCGGTGGAGTTGCATCATTCATGCACATGAAAATTTCAGAGCAAAGCTTCCTTTCATCCACTGATCTTCTTTCCATCTCCAAATCCACAGTTCCTTGAGGCTGGGAAACTTGCCAAGAGATTTTCACAGATGTCGCGTCTGCCCTAAATAAAAAATTTGCGTGTCTTTATTGGGTAAAGATAAATGTGTGCCAGAAGCCATCAAAGTACAGTAGAATGGAAATCTTTCTTTGTTATCATTCATAGAACTTTGTGTCTGGTTATAAGGGCCCACCGCATCGCCCTTTTCCCCTTGTTGGCTTTCACTGCTAATGTGTGGTTGCAGTGGCATGCATGGTATTAAGACACACAAAGGACATTAGAAAGCAAAAGGCTGCATGAATGTCAGAGGACTTGAATCAGCTTAAGAGATTTTTTTTGCCCATAATCCTAACTCAGATATAGCCAAAGTATCTTCAGTTGCAGGAACAGTGGCACACAGGGACCAGTGTTCTCAGGGCAACCAATGCCATACTTCACAGGGTACAATAACCAAGCACAGATCATGAACTCTTACTCAGTTTATACTCCACAAACTAGTCTTCAGTGGCTGGAGGATTATTATTTCCTGAAAAGAAAAGCCTACGCTACTCAAAACAAAATCAAGAATAGCTTCTTGTCCCAGGTACTGCTAGAAATCATTACACTTGTTTCCTCAACTTGAAGTCTTGGTTACCTCGTGAATCATTTTATTTCCCTTGACATAGCAAAGGGAAACTGGACTGGACTTTGATACCTTCTGTGAAGGAACATCCCTATCTCTAAACAGCCAAAAGATGGATGTGTCTACTGAGCTGTTTGACCAGCAAGAAAAAGTAAGACTTGATTCACATTGGGCAGGCAAAGAAACTGTGTTAGAACCCTGCTAGCAATATCCACAATGGCCTGGTCTCACCATGTTCTCAAATAAGAGCCTTTTGTTCTGGGCAGTATTTCATTTCTGATCCAGCCCATGTCCTCACACTTCTGTGACTTAATAATTCTGTTCCAATCCAAGGTGTCCTTGCAGTTTGCACACTGCTAGAACAGCTTTCAGTAACCCAAAAGGGCCTGTTACATTATTCCACCGCCCTTTTCCCCCACTCTGTGCTTGCCTATGTAATGTTCTTCCTTTACAAATTTCATCTTGCTGTACTGTGCATCCAAACGATTCCGTGATGGAGCGCACAGGGAAAAAAAATTATAATGCCATTAAAAGTTATCATAAATTTCAGATCAGCATCACTTCTAATCCGATACACAATTTTACTGCCTCTATAAAGTAGGTGATTTGCAGTGGTCTGAGGCGTCTCCTGGAGCGTTTTACTTCTTTTTAAATTAAACACACCAACTTTGTGCTGAATTCAGAGTGCGGACATAAAAAAAGGGGTAAAAAGGAGAGGGAAGGGACATCAGACGGGAATTGCAATTGAATCTTTATATATGCCATCTTGGCACTGTGGTACTAAATATAGTGCCAGGTAAATAGATGTGCTGAAATATTCAGAATAAAAAACAAATGTTCCAATAGCCGAAGAACCAGGCACTGGAAATGTTTCCCTAGCTGCTGTTCTTTCAACGATAAAATGCTGTTGTTTAAACCTACTGGAGCTGGGTGGTCTTATGTATTTAATGCATTCAATTATAGAATGTGCAGAGCATCTATTTTTATATAGTAGGTTATGGGGTTTTCCACCGCCCCCACAGATTGAGCAGTAAACACAGAATATACAATTAGTGTAAATATGATGTGTCATTTCTGGCATGTAAATTTTTCTTTCAGAATTGGGCATGTAAATCAACAGTATTTCATCAGCTTAGATTGGAGATACAGTAATCACGCAACAGGACAGTTCAACCTGGTTTATAGATTCATGGGTGTTAAGGCTGGAAGAAACAGTTTTGATTGTTTAATTCTGAGCACATGCATAAAACAAGCCAGAGAATTCTACCCAATAGTTCCTATGTCTGGACCAATAATTTGAAGTTGAGCATTGGCATATCTTTTAGAAAGACACCAAGCCTTGATTCAAAGACCGCAAATGCCAGGGAATTTACCGCTTGACTTGGTTAGTGATTCCAATGGTTAATTAACTTTGTTGTTAAAAAAGCCACATCTGATTTCCATTTTGAATTGCTCAACTTTAACTGCTAGGGATTGGATATGTTCTGCCATCAACCACTTGATCAAAAAGCTCTTTCTTATTGGGCATTTTGAATTGAGGTTGGAGTTCTACCAAATCCAGGACATTGTGTCAGTAGGGCTTAGCCAGAAAAAAGTCTCTCATTTCAAATGTGAGTTTTTAAGATTTTGGATTTATTCCTCCTCCCAAATACAGATGAAAAGTTGAAATCTCAAATTTTCATGAACCACTAATCTGTGAGAAAAATTCCCCAACCAGTCAAGTCAAGCAAAACATTGAATGGAGATTGTAGAAGCCCTTGCTCCTGCAGGTTAGTAGGTTGCAGTTAATTTGCCAGAACTAGTTGGTCCCCTCTTGGAACTCTCCTGCCATGCCTTTAATGTAAAAAATAAAAGAAATCCAAAAGGAAGATGTAAATCCCTGGAGGTAGATCAGCCAGTCCTTACTGCAACTTAACTGGCCATCTGGCCTCTTTGCAGGGCTCCTCCATCCCCATACTGTGCCCTTACCACTCCAAATGTTCCGGTGCTATCCTAATTATGGACTTTATTCATCCTTAGTCTGACACTCTTTTATCCAGACTTATGTGCCCATAGCACCAGATTTCCTAATAACTGGTCATACCACTGATGAGGCTAACACAGTCTTGTTGGTCACAGTATTACTTATTTCTCCTGACCTCAGGACACACCCCTCTTGGGCTACCCCAGGCTCATCAAGGCAATCAATCTATGATTGAATTCAGGGGTCAGCTGGGCTCTCTGGGTGTCAACTGACACCATCATTCAGCACAGTCCCCAATGCCTCTTGCTTGAAATTAACTCCCTCTTCACCAGGAAGTCCCTTCATTGCAGGGTTGACCCTTGTTTGCCTTCCTGCTTCCTTCCCTCCTCCAGGTAATTAGTACGGAGAGCCCTCACTCACCATGGTACAAAGCCACACTCTGAGGGCTACATGATTAGATGAAATATTTTTACCTTGGGAATTTTTTAATAGTTACTCCTTTTTCATCTGAGGACAAACTGTGCCCCTAGTACTTCTATTACTGAGCAGGAACACACAGTCCTGTGGATTTCAGCAACACTGGTGTTCATAACAGCTCTCCTGTGTATGGGGTTTCCATAAAAATACTTGTTCCATTAACATCTGTGGCTCCCATCTCCATCATCTTTCCAGAAGGGAACTCATCAAAGGGCAAGGGCACAGCTTCTCGGATGTAGATCCACTCTTTGCATGGACCATGACCATATCTACAGTTTTTTGTGACAGCATCCATAAATGAAAGAATAGCTGTGGACAGATCTGATCTCCTTTCATCATCAAGAGGTCAATAAACAACAAAATCAGCACATTAGTTCTTGTGCAGAAACCACCATGACCTTCTTAAAGATGCCTGGCACAAGGGACTCCCAAAGGGATACTCTTCGATGCTACTCTTCAGTGGCTCCTGCTGTCCTTCCCCAGCCAACCATCAGTTGCATTTCCAAGATCTCCCATGCTTCCAGAGAGGATTTCAGAATTATAAATGCAGAATATACAGAAAAGAGAGTGGAAAGGGAATAGGGGTAGGAAGAGAACAAAGAAAGAAACATACTTACACTCTTCCACATTGCACAGAGGTGGTTTGGTGAGTTGGCCTGAACTCAGGTAGGAGGTAGGGCAGAGTGACACTTTAGAGGCTAAAAGGGTCAGAGAGACATGAGCGTCTGATATGGCAGTTGTTGCCTATGAAAGCTTATGATGCTCTAAACAAATTGGTCTCTAAGGTTCCACCCTGCCTCGACTTCTGTCCTGGCTTCTACATGGGTAGAACCGTGAGTATCAGGGAGCCTCCTTAGGAGCAGCTTCCAGGCTTCAGTCATCTGCAAGAGGAGAAAAGACACTGAAGTAAAAACACAGTGAATAATTTCAAAGTCACAGGTACATACAGATACACGTATGCCTCATGTTTATCTCATGCTCCACTCCATGCTTACTTGTCTGCATCCACCTATTGGATCTTTTCTTATACTTAGACCATAACCTCTGCAGGGCAAGGTTGTGGAATCTCCATCCTTGGAAGTTTTCAAGACCTGGGTAGACAAAGCCTTGGTTGGAATGATCTTGGGGCTGGTCCTGCTTTGAGCAGGGGGTTGGACTAGATGTGACCTCCTGAGATCCCTTCCAACCCTCATTTTCTATGGTTCTATGACCATTCTTTTATTCTGTCTTCATATAGTGCCTGGAATAATGGGGTCCTGGTCCATGAATCAGACTGTAAATACCATAACCACATGATGAATCATCACAATAGAGTATGCAAACCAGTCAAAGCAACCGTACCTGCACTGGAGGAGTACCAGCACATACTTCCAATACTCCCCAAGTTCCTACAATGGTTCTTATTAGTATTTATTGATTTATTTTTGTGGTATTAACTGCTCAATGCCAGGTATTTAAAAGTGGGTGGTTCCTTCCCTGACAGGTCCATGGTCTTAGGATAGAGGTTCAGGGGAGAAAAATAAGAATGTTAAGCTGGGAAACTAACTGTATCAGCTTGAGAGAGACTTAGATGTGGTATGAACTTATGTTGGTGCCCATTTTACATTCACTGTGTGTGGCAGGGTGGGAGGTCTTATTTTGATGTGGTCCGGTTCTTGCTCTCTCCACATCCAGCCCACTTGGTTCTCTTATCTGAGAGAGATTGACTTCAATTTGCTTTTGTTTCCTTGGTAATTTTGAAGACTCATATGTAGTTAATTCTGTTTAGGCCATTTTGTGTGCAGGGTCTTATGGAGTGCCAGCTCCAGCCTGGTGATGACAAAGCCCTGTGGGATACTTCTACCTCCTGTTGTGGCTTATAAGCCTTGCAGGTCTCTCCTTTCAGCATTATTTTTTCTTCCTCATCTTAGTTTCTGAGCCATGGATGGCTTCCCCTCCCTGACTGTGCTCTCCCTTCAAGGTTCCTCAGATCTGACATTGCACTTGGCAGAGGCTCCCAGGCAATAATATTGCATTTATGTGGGTTTAATACACTTGAAAAGATGCCTATCCAAGATTTCAGCAGCTCTAGCATTGAAGATACTATGAAATCCCAGTAGTACTAAGGTAATTTCAACAAGGTCTCAGCCAGGTAGGTCGCAGCAGAAATTCTTTGGACATCCCAGGACTGAAGTGCTGCAGACCTTGTTGCAGGAAGCAAAGCCTCCTCATCCTACGCAAACTTACTGGATGAAAGATAGCATGCCCAGAAAGTCACCTATTTCAGGTCCTTTCAGAATAGTGAGGGAGGTAGATTTAAGATCCCATTGTCCTCACAGAGAAGCCTCTTCCAACAGCGCTTTATCTTAGAATCATAGAAAAGTAGGGCTGGAAGGGACCTCAGAAAGGCATCTAGTTCAACCTCCTGCTAGAGGCAGGATCATTCCTATCTAATTCATCCCAGATCAGTGCTTGTTTGATCTGTTCTAAAACTTTTCAAGAACAACCCATGCAGACATCAACTAACAATAAAGCCACCCTTTAATTTGGCACAGGTAAAGCAAGGGGAAGAGGACACTATCATTATCCTGCTACTGGAAGGAAAGGAAGTAGTTTGTTAAAATGTGTTCTTCTTGAAGAGATGGCTTAGAATAAGCATCCTTGCTGACTAAAGCTGTGGCGATATGGTCTGCGGGGACCAGTAATACCAGTAACACCTGAGGTAGTCCAGGTGAAACCCTTTCAGGGATTCTTAGGTGACAGCTACTTACACTTTATTGAAAGAGCAATGGGAACCCATACAAATCTCAGAAGATTGGTACCTGAGGCTTCCAGAAAAATGTCCTGATGAGTGAGTGAGCTGCTGTGTCTTATAGCAACGTTGTCTCTGAATGGTGGCAGTGGAAACAGTATCTATAAAAGCCTGGTAAGTTATGGCTATAGTGAGTTATTGTAATATGCATGTTTTTATTAGAATTCCCCCCCTTTCCCCCCACTATGGTTTCACTATAATTGCCCTTTACTTTGCCTGCTTTCTGTTGCATTTCTTTATTTGAGCCAAAGAAATGCATTTTCTTTTGCTCCCTGCACCACTCCTATTACTCTCTTCTTTACAGGATTGGTTTTTTCTGGAACACAAACCTGAGAACATTTACATTTCAGTCAGATATCCAGATCCTCACCCAAAGTGAACTAGCGTCATCCTCCGAAGTGTGCAGTGCTGTTTAAGGCAATCAGGACTTGTAGTAGAGATGATATCTTTTATTAGATCCACAAGATGTTTGCAAAAAAAAAAAATCTTTAATTGCAAGCTTTCCTTTCACCAACTGAGGATCTGGCATGGAAAGTTTGCAATGCAATAGAAAAGTTGCACCCTATCTTCCTAGCATGTGAAGCCATTTGTCGAGTTTATTGTATTGACAGGGTCCACTCAGGACCATCCCAGGATTGAAATGGTGCACATTAGGAGAAAGGTATATCGGAGCAGAGCTGTGTGGGAAACCTACAGTTGGCTTGGCTCTAGCAGACACAGTTGTCTGCTTAGTCCTCTAAGCAATGCAGTTCACTAAACAATTTTTAAAACCACGTGAGGAATCAGAGTACAGCTGCAGTTACTAGTTGCTCACTGTGCTTCCAAAGTTCCCTTGATTGCTACCCAGAGGGCACTCTGTATGGACACAGATGAGCCTCTCTCTCTCTTTATTGCTCACTATTCAAATTCAAGGCTTGTTTAATCAGCGCATATTAGCAACTTGACAGGAGTCTGGCTGGAAGGGGAGAGAAGGGGGTGTATGTAGAAAGGAGCTTGGGGAATGTGTCTCTATTGACAGAATAAGGTTGTCATTCATTTACCAGCTTTGCAGATGAGATGCACAGTGAGAAGGGACAGGGTTTTCTGAAGGGAATGGCATTGCATTAATCCAGGGGAAATGATTTGGGGAGGGTTCCACCAACAAGTCTAGCACAGCTAGGAAGTGCTCTTTCAATAAAGCAGGGTTATATCCTAGTGTTCTGTCATTTCCTCTATCCTCCTTCTGGTGCAAGGTGCCTGTATTGGCTTCTAGCTTTACATAACGGTTATTTATGCATCAATAAAATGTTTCAGCCCAACTGGTTCCTGATTGGAGCTAGTGGCATTTTTGGGAAAATATTGGGGTTTTTTTTGTGCAGGGGGGAGGGGGAGGAAGGGGTGGAAATCAGTATACAATGTAAAAAAGTAATGTCAGTGTAAAAACAAGACGTGTTGATGTTGTTGCTTCCAAGACCTGTTCAGTCCTAGCACACTGAAATTCAAATAACCATGCAACTATTCTGTGAGAACGAACTTAATGTATGCAGCCATAACTCAGACTGTGAGCATATGATTAGAATGGCTGACAACAGGTATCATGCAGGGTTAAACACAAACCCAAAGTGCACTTCAATTCCATTCTTCATGTACATTAGACCTGTTTACTTCCAGCCCTTACCTTGCAGTGATGTAATGAATGATATAATTCACTACATTACTACATCCCTTTTGTATCTATTGTGCCAGGTTTGGTTGCATGGTCTTCTGTCTTCTCAAGTAAGTACTTCACCTCAATTTGCAAGCGCTCATCAAAAAGTTGAATGCCCATGTTCCAAACTGGAACCATGGCCCACTACTGGACTCCTCCTACATCCAACTGGAAATGTTTTTTTAGACTACATGGAGTGGATGTACATCCTGCTTATTCTGGACTTTACTGAGTATAAGCTGCCTAGACAGTGTTTTTTTATATGGCTAAAGCATGGAAGGAAAAGAGTACTACTTTCCTCACAGATTGGGGACTGAGGCCCAGCTATTTGGCCAAGGTCACTTGGGATTCATAGATGATTCATAGATGCTAGGGTTGGAAGGGACTTCAACAGATCATTGAGTCCAACCTCCTGCCTAGGCAGGAAAGAGTGCTGGGGTCAGATGACCCCAGTCAGGTGCCTATCCAGTCTTCTCTTGAAGACCCCCAAGGTAGGAGAGAGCACCACCTCCCTTGGAAGCCCATTCCAAATTTTAGCCACCCGTACCGGGAAGAAGTTTATCCTGATATCTAGCCTAAATCTGTTCGCAGTCAGTTTGTGACCATTGTTCCTTGTTACCCCAAGAGATACCCTAGTGAACAGAGCATCTCTAATCCCTTGCTGCGTCCCCCTAATGAATTTGTAGGAGGCCACAAGATAACCTCTCAGCCTTCTCTTGTGGAGGCTGAAGAGGTCCAGGTCCCTCAGTCTCTTCTTATAGGGCTTGTTCTGTAATCCCCTAACCATATGAGTGGCCCTCCTCTGGACCCTCTCGAGTCTATCAACATCCTTCTTGAAGTATAGCGCCCAAAACTGGATGCAGTACTCCAACTGCAGTATAACCAATGCTGCATAGAGAGAAAGTATCACCTCTTTGGGTCTATTTGTCATGCATCTGCTGATGCATGATAAAGTGCGGTTAGCTTTGCTGATGATTTTGTCACACTGATGACTCGTGTTCATCTTGGAGTCCACTATGACTCCGAGATCCCTTTCTGCTTCTGTGTTGCTGAGAGGGTCACTTCCCAGCACCCCCTAACAATGCACAGACATGCCCAGAGAGTCGTCTATTCAAGTGTGCAAGTTTGCAACAGGCGCGTGCACAAAAGTCAAAATGTGTGTATTTACAGACCTTCATAAGGAGCTGATCCAAAACCCACTGAAATCATTTACAGTCTTTCTACAGAGCAGAGAGAGTGGCCATCTTCCCCGGGGGCAACCTGATGTATTTTAAGCAATGGTGACAGTGGCATCTGCAAGCACGTGCCTTTCTTTCACATTGGAAGACTTTATTGAAACATTGGCCATTTTTTACTGAAAGCCATCTGGGACTGCAGTCCCACAGAAAACAATGAAAGAGAAAAATTATAGTTGGTAAGGACAGTGTCATTTTCATATTGCAAGACTTTAGCAAAGTCATGGTCAGCTTTGCTGAATACATTAATAAATTCACTTTCATTGTAAGTGTTGGAAAATGGTGATCCTTGTAAGTTTGATTCTGATTTTGAGCAAAGGGTGATGATGTGGGACAAATGTGCTACAGTAGAGGTTCCCAAGCTTTTTTTTATTGTGTATCTCCTTCCAGATTTGCCAGCTCCCCATGTACCCTTACCAGCATACATTTTAAATTTTAATCCCTTAAATGCCAATTATTATAATGAAAATTAAAGCTGCCATTACACAGTTTCTCCCAAGAGCCCCCCAGAGATGTTTGCGTACCCCTAGGGGTATTTGTACCACAGTTTGGGAACCCCTGGGCTACAGCAATCATTCACAATTTTGCTTGCTTACAATTTAATCTTTGTCACCATATTCTGAAGTAGCTTTCAATGGATTTTAACTCTTAGGAAAGGGTGAATTATAACAAAGCCGACACTTATTAGCAAAAGGATGAGAACTGTTTTTAAGATTTCTATTTCAAATTAATTTTATCACAGAAACCGAGTAACAGATCTAATTAAAATCCTCAGAAAAAATGCAATCATGCACTTAGGAAAGTGAAAACGGGAGCCAGCTTGAATTGTAGAGATACTAGTGCACCTCTGCAATTGTAAGTAGAGAGGGATGTGACTGTAGACACCCGCTTGTTCAGGGGTTGCCACTGAGAAGAATCACCCCAATGAAAGCTCTGTAAATAACTGTACATCAGTAGAAGCTGTGCCTTCCAGGACTCCCTGGGGAGCAGGACAATGTGCAAATTAAACCACCCCTTTGGCTGTGACCCCATCTTTTCCTCATACTAGGTATCTATTCACAAACAAGAGGACTAGGCTGCAGCAGATCCTGTATTGCCCTTAGTATAGCTGTGCATGGGGCTCCTTCCTGGGTCAGAAATGTTGGGGAAGTGTGCATGCCCCCTACCTTTTCTATGAAGAGACCACACATGATCTGATACACAGCATGTTACTATCCCTAAATGGTATTCTATTTATGGCCCTATTTTCAAACTGGTCTAAAACCTGATGCCACCTTTTCTACACAAACCACTTTCCTCAGATGTTTCACTAGCGCGCGCGCGCACACACACACACACACACACACACACACACACACAGAGCTGTACATAGAGGCCAAACACATCCCAACAGTTTTGACATCTTCTACTTCCAATAATGCTAGCAGCTAGAAATAGGGGAATTTTTTTTCCATTCAGTTTCATCTGTTGCAAATAGGCCATATTGCTATGGATTAAATGGCAAAAGTGGGTAACACCCATGGTGATGGAAGGACAATTGACAAATACTGATACTATGCAAGGTTCTCCACCTTGGGAGGAAAAACCTGCAGCACCCTTATAGGCTCAGCAGTGCTACATTGGTTAGCACTACAGAAGAAAGAGACTTGGGGGTCATCATTGACCACAAGATGAACATGAGCCTGCAATGCAATGCTGCGGCTA
>NW_017728929.1:7890721-7970391 GCF_001723895.1 Crocodylus porosus | reverse complement strand
TATCTTGCTGGGATCCTATGACCCCAGCTGACTTCCTGCCCTTTGGGCAGGGGGCTGGACTCGATGATCTCCCGAGGTCCCTTCCAGCCCCGGTGTCTATGAAATGAAATCTAGTAGAACATGGCATTACAAACATTTGAATTGTGCCTCTAATAACACATCCCTTGATTTGCTAATTAAGTTCAACTCTGTGGGCCAGATCCTTAGCTGGAGTAAATCTGACTAGCCACTAAAAGTCAAAAGAGTTATATTGATTTACATCAGCTAAAGATCCAGCCATCTTGTCTTAGAGTACAGACTGAGAAGGCAGACAACAAAGACAGCAAAGTGATTATTGCTCCTTTAAAAGTTCATAAAAACGCCTTTTAATGGGGGCTGGGGAAATGCGGGGGGAGGTTTCCTCACAGACTCAGCTCCAAAGTATATAACTGTGGATTTGTCTTGTTTTTGCTTTTATCTGTCAGTAATAATTCCTTTGTACTGGTGTTAATGAGCATAACAAAGCAAATTTCATTAAAAAATCCCTATTTCATCCTGATTTGTACACATATCTACAAAACTTAGCACACTGCAAGACATTGTTCATCTGAATACTTCCCCTCAACTCCACAAGAAGATTGAGCTGGAGCTCAGGGTGTTTTGCCCATAAATAGCAAAATGGGGAAGAAGTCTCTCTAGGGCATTCCCTACATCAGCCTAGTGGTAGCAGGAGGTTTTTATAGTTTTTTTCTAGGAAAGTAAAAACATGTCTCCTATATGAGGGCTCTTCTGTCTGGACTTGAAGGAAGACCCATCTGTTTGAAGGGGGCTTCTGGAATCTCCCAGCAAAAGCTGGGTGAAGTTGTTCTTTAAAACATGTTTTAAGCAAACAAAAAAAATACAGATTTTGATTGACTGCAAATGTCATTAACTTGTGTTGATACCTCTGGAATATGCTGGATTTCTTTCACCAAAAATATTTGAAAAATCACAATGTTTTCATTTATTTTCAGCAGAACTTTAATTTTTTCAGTTTGAAGTAACATTGTTTTTTAAGATGCTTCCTTTTTGTCTAAACACTCAAAAAGAAAATGAACCTGTTCATTTTGAGTCAAAAGTAAACTTGAGTTCAGCTCAAAATGAATCCTAGTCTGGTTTTTTTAGTTTGTGGAAAATTTTGAAAACAAAATTTGAATTACACCAAGACACAACAGACTTTCTATGAAAACTTAAAAACATAGACCACCTTCCCATCAACACCCTCCTAGCCACTATGGTCATTACCAGCTTATATACCAACATCCCACACCAGGATGGCATCCAAGCCTGCCTTATATATGTACAAGCGCAAGACCACAACTTAGACTACAGACCCAAAGCTATTACTGAAATTATACACTTCATCCTCATACACAATAACTTCACTTTCAATACCCAACACTTCTTTGAGAACATGAGCAAAGCTATGGGTACCAAAATGGCCCCACAGTAAGCCAACCTTTTCATGAGCCACCTGGAAGAGAAATTCCTCAAGAACTGTACCATCAAACCCTTGCTATACTTAAGATATATTGGTGACATCTTCATCATTTGGACTGAAAACTTGCATTTAGACCACTATATACAAGAAATCCATGGATCAACATACATATCTGCACAGAACCAACAATTACTCTAAACACACCAAGAAAGCTATAATATACAGCCAAGTCCTCTGATACCACCACATTTGCACTGAGGAGAGCATCCATGATTACCACCTCACAAATGTCAAAAGGGCCTTCACTCAACAAAGACACTCCTCCAGAGAGATAGATCGTACGTTTGAAAGAGCCACCCAGCTACCACGTCAAGTATTGCTGCAGTACAGAAGAAAAACCTCCATGAATCGCACACCATTAGTTATGACATATCATTCTTCCCGGGAACCTATATGGAAAATCCTCAACAATTACAACCCATCCTAGAAGAAGACCCAGTTCTTAAAGAGATCTTCCCAGAACCACACATCCTAGCCTTTAAACAAACACCAAACCTTGCTAACCTCATCACCAGAAGCAAACTCCTTCTGACCCAAACCACACCTAATGGATCCAGACCACGCCAGGTCAAAAAGTGTAAAGCCTGCCAACACATCTACACCACCTCCACAATTACTACACCCACAACAGAACCATAACCATTCCTGGATCTTACACCTGCACCTCCAGATATGTTTTATATCTTATCCAGTGCACCTAATGCCCTTATGGAAAATACACAGGAGAAACCAAACAACAACTGAGTACTGGAATAAATTCACACTGGAAATCTATTAAAGACAAGAATACCTAATTATCTGAGGGGGTACATTTATCACAAGATAACCACTCTCTCTTCAATCTCTCAGTTTTAATCCTCAAAAGGAATTTACAAAACACCTGTCACAGATGAGCCTATGAACTTCACTTCATCGATCTACTGGATATAAAAAATCATGGACTAAATATAGACATTGGATTTATGACACATTACAACCCGAATAACATCTGACTCCCAGGTAACCTCTCCACTTTTTACCAGCTATATTCATTCCCTTCCCTGCCCCCATTTATTGACTACAGGTACATTCATTCCCCTTCCCCCCACCTGTCTCTCTTTCACTTATTGACTACCTCAATTTAAATTTTAACTGACTGGATTTCTTGCATGTTTACTGGCCTTTGGCTGCTTTACTACTCTGTCCAGGAAGACCAACTGCAGAAGTTTCCTCTGCTTGATGAAGGGTATTTGTACCTGAAAGCTTGCAAAGAAGAATTTTTCCAACTTTTTGAGTTGGTCTAATAGAAGATATTGGATTTACCCACAGAACCTTGTCTGCCAATTACACCAAAGTATTGCTTATTTACATAGCTCAATTCTTAGTTCATTCTCCCCCAGACCTAGGAGGTACCAGTTGCCAAGCTGGGGAGGGCGTGGGGGGGGTGCACATTCCCTGGTGGACCCAGAAGTAGACCGGAAGTGCTTCTGATCCACTTATGGGTCTGCTGCTGAGTGTTCTGGGAAGCCCCCTGTGCTCCTGTGGGATGCTCCGTCTGTCCCACCATCACAGCATTAATGAGCCGCCTGGTAACTTGAGGTACGTAGAAAAAACATTTAAAGCTGTCTCTATGTCCAAATTGTCAAATCTCTCTGAGTTGATTTGGAGGGTTCTGATTTGATTTAGAGAGATTAAAGAGTCTCCTGATTCAATTCAGATTTGGAGATTTGGCCCAAATTGAATCAGGGACCGAAGCTTTGCACAGCTCTACTATCTACTAACTATGAGCTTCTGAATGTCCTACATTTATTCATGTGAAGTTGCAATGTCCCTCTTTATTTTTCTCCTTAATGCTATGTAACCTCTTTTGTCTCTTCTTCCTTGCTTGATCTTTATCATTGTATCTTCTCCAACAACTTCTCACGTTGTCCGTGTCTTCCCCTGTTGCTCCAGTCACTTCAGATATTCTCATTAGCTTTGGATATACTGTATACTTATAGCTTATACTTGGGTCTATTTTCTAATTGTTCTATCACTGACAACCATGGGTGGATCTAGACTGTTGAAAAGTGGATGCAGATGGTGAGTTGCATCATTATATTTAAAAGCAACATATATTGTTTCCAGTTTAAAACAAACTAGAAGATTTACTAGTATGTTAGGGGTCTAGGGTGTATTATTCTGTTTAAGATTGAAGCAAAAACGAATAGAACTTCATTGGAGTAAATTAAAAAACAATCTTCAGGACTGTGAAACAGGAGCTTCATTACCAGCAGCAGCTAACAGCAGAACTGTAGAATGAAGGACAGCTTGACTCGTGGCCCATCAAAACCATTGCAAAGAAGAGAGGGTCATTAACATGCATGGGATGAAGAGTTTGAAAGGGATCAGATAGATTATAAGGAGCTGTGAAGATAATTGACTTTCTCATCACTGCCTGACTAGAAATGCTGCTGCTGCTGCCACTGCTAGGCAGTTGGTTTTAAACTTTAGGTGGAGCAGAAATCAAGAGGTGGGGTGGGGAGGGAGGCAGCACAAATGCACCAGTGCCATGCTGTCCTTGTCATGGGCAGTATTTGTCAGATAGGGAAGTTAATGACATATTGCCAGGTCCTCCATTTCAGTCAAGCTGTTCTGAGTGCAGGACTCCTGGTGCGTTTGTTGGGAAAGAAGACTTTAGTACACTGTAGTGCTTTGCCATTCCTGCATGTATCTGGGACCAACTGGCCTTTGGCATAATCCAGAGTAGGGGTGGGCAAACTCCAGCCCATGGGCCAGATTGGGCCTGCGGCAGACTCCATTTCCCAACAGGCCTGCCCACATTGCTGTGGCTGGTCTCTGTGGAAATCCTGGCCCTGTGCTGCCACTGCTGGGGTCTCCATGAAAACCAGCCACATCGATGTGGGCAGGGGCTGCTGGGAAATGGAGCATGGCCACCAGGCGGATCCACCATTTGGCCCACCACTGATCTAGAGAATAGGTTCTGCTCTAAAGTATGTGGGCTAAAACTGTCCACAGAGCTCACTCTTTTAGCAGAGTTGAGTCATAGTCTGACCATTCCTCCTTCCTCCAGGTTACGTATTCCTCCACCTCACACAGGAATTTCTCTTATGGTAGAGGAGGGGTAGATGGTGGCATATAACCTACTGTAACAGCTTTCCCCAGTGTGGAGATCTTCCAGCAAGCTGTCTGGGTAGTTTTCTGTTCCCTGTGGTGGAAGTGCCAAGAGGACAAAGCCATTAGCAAAGATCTGGATCCTGTGGCTGACCTAGAAAATGTCTCTATAAAAATGTCCTTGCTAAACTCAGCTCTAAAAAGCAACTTGATCAGGATCATGGATAGCTAAAGACTATAGATACTTTCTGAGTTGCTTGGCTTTTATCACCTGCATAGAGCTGGTTGAAAATTCAGTTAAAAAGTCACAAGACTTTTCTGAAATGTCTTTTATGGTGTTTTTTTTTAAGTGTGTCACTGAAGGATTTTTCCTTGCTTAATATCTTATTGAACCTTTCCTTCCCCCCGCTCCACAAATATTTCAATAAAACTGAATTTGCTACCATTATCAATGGGCTCTTTCAGAGCTATGCTATTCCTTTATTGAATTCTAAATTGATTGACCCCATGTTCTTCAGTATGGAAGAAATATTTTTCATCAACAATTCCCCCTTCAACAGGGACACATGTTCATGAAGTCCCACCTATAGAAAACAGAACAATTCCTTAGAGTTGCTGGCCTTCTATAATCCTACCAGATCTGGATGAACTGACTTTTGCTCCAGTGATGAAAGGCTTTATGAATGCCTCTGTGCTCAGACTTTGCAAGCACTCAGTAGAATTAAATAGAGACAAGGTGGCTGGTCAATGACACCTTTGAAACTTGTGCAACTATTACCCTCCATGGTAGCACATTCTGAGTAAAAGTCACCATCCAACAGAGGGCTAGCACATACCTGTGCAAAAATTACATTTTGCTCAAGTTTTCAGGATAGTGTTAAGTGGTACCTGTGTCTTCCTCCAGGCCTCAGCATAAGGTTAAAGCATAACATTATGCACTTGGGTACTTGGAACAACAGCTGTTTAACACACAGCCCAGCATAATGCAGTCACTGTATGTTTTTTGTCTCTTATTGCTTGGACAGTGTAGGAGCAGGAGCAAAGTAACAATTCCCATTCCAGATGCGACAACAGAAATCCTTTAGCCACTTAGGCAATAGCTCAGTGATAGTATTTCAGTTTGAGACCTGTACCAGTACACATGCTTTTAGTGCTGGGTGATATTGCAGTGGTAGCATTTCCTGCCCTAATACACTGGGTATCTTTTTCTTTGTTTATTAGGAATATAATATTCCTGCTTTTTTTTATATGGAGTTTCGACCAGCCTTGAGGTTCCTTCCAACCATGTGATTCTTTGAGATCTATGAACTTCAGAGCTGTAGGAAGCATTGGGTACTACAAATACCTGAAATCTATGAAGGTAGCATGGTTAAAGATTCTGGCTTCTATTTGATTTACACCACCTGCTTCTTTTAAGATGAACACCTTTTAACTGCCTTCATGTTTGGGATCTTGTTCACAAATCTCCCGAGAGGGATCAGCACGGAGACCTATCTCAATAGAGCAGAGATCCTTGGAAAGATTTTCTCTAAGGACTCTTCGACTCACTTAGAGCCATGCTAGAAAAGGAGTATAGCTGTTCCGCTGCACCATGAATTACTAAAACCTTCAAGAGGCCAAGACAGCTTGGAATCTCTGAATACAGGTGCTGAACAAATACAGAGGTGGGGCGCTAAGAGCTGAGTGGATCTGAAAGACCTAGACAACAACTTCTTTGCTGTCAGTGGGAAAGAGGCTAGAGCTGGGCCTGACATTTTTGCTAGTTGTACATATGCACAAGATAGATTGTGCCATTTTTCTTCATTTGGTTGTGACATTTTTGAGCCTGAGGGAGAAAAGGAGGAGAAAACCAGGCTTTCAGGAAACATCCTCTTTTGCTTTCACTAGCAATGCCTTCTCTTTCCCTGATGATGAACCCAGGGGTTTCCATAGATTGCTCACTCATTGTCTGCAGATTACAGATATTCCCTTGGTCATAGAGGGTAATAAACCATTGAATGACTCAACATTTAAAGTCCATAAGACAGATTTCTCCATATCAGTGAAGGGCTCCTTGCATATTTTTTTTTCTTTTCATGATTTCCTCATTGATTTAGTTTTTTCAGCATCTGGGAAGGTTAAATCCTGGCAGGCTATATGTGTGGTGGTGTACAGTGTCATATAAGGCACATTAAACAAAGACCACAAGCACTGAATGAATCTTAGGAGCCCTGAAGGAACATCCTAGCAATTCACATGGAGGGAACAGATGAAGAGGTAAAGAACGATCTTTGCTCCAAAAGAAAAATCAGCCTTGAGAAACGGGTTCATATCAAGGTGGGTTTGTCCCATTTCTAGAAAAGCAGCAGTCTTGTCCTGAGCTGGTGGAACTGTTTAAAATAAAGCTTTCACAATTCAGAATGCTTCATGGTGTAGTCCAGCTGCCATATCCAATCTTGTTTGGATTACCAGTAGAAGCTATAGATACTTGTTAAAGAGACATTAAATATGATAAACTGTGCTTTTGCCTTGCCCCTATGTGCAGACATTTTGGAATAATATCATCCAGAAAACAGAAAAACATTTTGGGTACAGTTATAGGAAGGTCATCCAAACTTCATTCTACTGCACGATTTTAAGGATGTTCCAAATGTGATAACCATTAGAAAAAGTAGTGTCAGTATTACGTCCTTCATAAATGGAGAAAAAAATCCACTCCATGGTCACCAACTCTGACAGATTGTTGTTGTGAATAGGAGACCATGCCTTTTTTGAAGAGGTGATGAATGACACACCTTTTAATAAATGAGAAATTCAGAGTGATTTCAATGATCCTTTTGCTGTAAGGATGATGAATATTGAATGCTTTTCAAAAACCACTCACATACACAGTGGCTGAGAAGGGTAAAAATATACTAAGTTTCTGCTTACCCTATGAAAGGTTCAGAGGAAGATATTGATTCTACTTATCATTTTCCAGTACTCAGGACTTCTAGTCTGCCTTTCGTCTTTTTTATTTGTTTTGTATACTTCTTTTCTTCTCTTTATCTATGGTGGTAACAACTCAACATATTAAGAAAGCTAAATCTGAATTACTGACCTATATGCATTTATGTAATACAGGCAGCATCTCATGACATTTGTATTTTATATAATGGCTTGTTTTTTGGTAAATCACTGGAATGTCTTAATATTTCCACTGCGGGGGAGCTCCAATCCACTCACTCTCACTCCAGCCCAGGTTTGGCAAACACCAGCCTGCAGTTCCCTCCTTTCCACCAACCCCCTCAGACCCAACACTGAACCTCTGTTGGGCTGGGACTTAACAAAGTAGCAAAGATGCAGTGTCCTCTCCATTCAGTTTTGGCTGCAGTGGCCTGGGCAACCGATACGTGAACACTTGAGTTGCTCATATATCAATGTACCCCTCTTGGCCTAGCTAGTTGATCCCAAAGGATAGGCAGAAGCCAGTAGATTTGGAGCCAGCTTGGCTGCAGGAGATGCCAATATGAAGAAGGGAAACTAAGTTTGGGGATTAAAGTTCTGCTCAGTATGAGTGCCCTAAAGATGGCAAAAGTAGAGCACTAATAAGAAAGTCCCCCAAATTATGTCTCTTCATGACCCTGATCCTCATGTTTTGAAGAGAGAATCCCTTACCATGCTTGGGTGTCATGCTTGTAAGTATACTAAGTCATACATATAAAGGGAAAGAGAGCTTGACTATGTGTAGTTAGAGTAGGTGAGATACTCAATGGGTAGGGCAGTTTTAACTAGATAAGAGTTTAAGTCAGGGGTGGGCAATTATTTCAGGCGGAGGGCTGCTTACTGACAGCTAGGGGCAGTTAACTGAGTTTTGGCAAGCCATTGAGGGCCGCATGACAGACAGCTAGGGGCAGATAAATATTAATTTTCTAAATATTTTAGGGGATAGAATGGCCTGACAGGCCGCATCCAGCCCGTGGGCCGCATTTTGCCCACCCCTGGTTTAAGGTCTAGGTAGATTCCATGTGGATTCAAAGCATCTTCTCAGAGCCCTGAAACTGATAACACAACTTAGGCAGAGGCCTGGATTGGTTCTACTGAATGACTCCACGCAGGGGAGTGAAGGATCTGGGGGTCACTCAAAATGAGAGGAACAGAAACCCCCGTTCCCCTCCCCTCCCCATCACAACCCTGGCTTTCCCCTGTGGACTTTGTGGCCAGGCAGAATGATAACAAAATGTTCTCCAGAGAAGAGGTCCCTGGATCGGGCAACCTGTGGGTGCAGGTGACATGGAACAGCGGTGAGAAGGAGTCACCAGTAGGATGACTGCTGAAGGAGGTGGGTTGTTAAAGGAGTAGAGGGACAAGGAGATAGGGCAGTGCCAAAATTAAGGGCTTGTGACAGGTGGTGGCCTAGGACAGTGTTTCTCAACCCGTGGGTCATGACCCAAAAGTGGGTTGCAAGAATATACAAAAGGGTCACCAACAAACTTTAGAAATAGATTCTCTTTTAAAGGAGAAAAACATGGGGACCTGTGGCTTCTCCCTTGCAGGTTGGCAGATTTCCAGCCTGCAAGGGGCTGCTTAGGGCACCCTCTGCCCCATCCACCTGCCCTCTGCCCCACGTACTAGGGGTTGGGGCTGGGGACTGGCCATCAATGTTAACAAATGCATCCTGGTACAAAAAAAAGTTGAGAACCACTGGCCTAGGAGACCCAAAGTTGTAAGGAACTGATCGTCTATCTTGTTTCATGACAAGGTGAATCCAATCACCTCCACCACTGGAAAAATGGAGGAAGAACTGATGGAAAATGACTTGCATGAGATATGAATTTCTTTAAAGCTCTCAGATGGGAAGAGCTAAAGAAAGGTGTCTAGGAGACCACAAGAACATGAGTCTCATGAGCATGGGCACCCCACCCATCCCCTCTTTCAGCAAGGTTCTAGCAGGCCAAATGCATAAAAAGAGGGTCCTTCTCCTTTCTCTTGCTCTCCATGGACTTCAAGAGAGCTGCTTCTGCTTCATATAGCATATGAGGTGAATCAAGCCCACAGCTTACAGTGGGGACCTGCAGGGGACTGAGCAAGACTGGCTGTGCACTCTGCATGTCACAGGCATACCATACTAGCTGCAATACCTAGGCACAATGGAATAAGCTAAGTACCAAATTGCAGCCTCAGCTCTGAATTGCATTTTTGTGTGTATAGGTTTAAATAGACCCTTAATGTTATTTGAGCATAGAAATTTTTTTTGGGTGGTTTAGTTTCTCTCTTAACAGGAAAAAATGATCAAAAATAAGAAAACAATCACTGTTTGAAAGTGAATGAAGGGCGCCTTCCCCCCTTCCCCCACCCCCTTTTTCCTACTTTGACATCTCAGTGTTTTTTTTTCCTTTTAGCCGTGGTTTCTGGGATAGGTGATAACTGCCAGTAATAGGATTAGCATTGATTTCTTTAGCAAGAACAGAGATGTGGCAGTTCCAGCCATTTACTGAACTGCCAGCTTTGAAATATCAAAAAAAAGAAAGAAAAAGAAATCGGCAGAAAAAAAAGCTTCTTGCAGCATTTTAAAGAAAGGAAAGTATGTGTGAATTAAAATACACACATACGCACACTGTGTGTGTGTTTGTGTGTGTGTATCATATGTATAATATATATATATGTATCTCGTTTGGCACTTTTTTGGTTATTGCGAGATAAAGGATCAAAAGGACTGTCTCTGTTCTAAGCTTCAAGAAAGCCTTTTTTAAATTCATTTGGCTTTCTTTAGCTTTCACTTGCTAACATATTTTAGGAGCTAATCTTACATATTTACTATTGTATCCTGACTTTTTTTAACCTTGAAATGCAAGCAAAGACAGAACGAGAAAGAGGAAAAAAATAAAGAGATTCATGAGAGAAAGTGAGAGGGAATGTGCCCACGGGAACGTACTGTATCTCTGGCACTGACGAGCACTGATATGGAACCCGCCCGACAACAACTTTGATACCGCTCAATCTCTCCTTATTGTCAATTGTGTTCTCCTACAGAGAGCGAGGTGAAGGGCACACTGCACTCTTAGGGCCCAATCCAAAGTCCATTTGGGACTCTCATTCACATCAGTGGGCATCTTACAGTGCTGCTTTTTGTTATTATCCATTGTCCATGACAAAGGTGCTAAACCAGCAAGAGACTTGGTTCATGGACTTTAGGCCTATACCTGTTCTCCTGTTCCTTTTGGACTCTTACATGAAATAGTGAAAAGGACCTGGTGGTTACAGCAAACAAGAAGCTGGCTATGAGCCAACAGTGTACCTTTGTTGCCAAGAAGGCTAGCGGCATATTGGGCTGCATCAGTAGGAGAGTTGCCAGCAGATTGAGGGAAGTGATTATTCTTCTCTATTCTGCACTGGTGAGGCCTCATCTGGAGTGGTGTGTCTGGTTTCAGGCCCCTCACTGCAGAAAGGATGTGGACAAGTTGGAGAGAGTCCAGAAGAGGGCAACAAAGATGGTACAGGGGCTAAGGGACATGACTTGTGAGGAGAGGCTGAGGGAACTGAGTTTATTAAGTCAGCGGAAGAGAAGAGTGAGGGGGGATTTAATAGCAGCCTTCAACTTCCTGAAGGAGGGTTTGAAAGAGGATGGACCCTGGACTGTTCTTAGTGGCAGCAGATGACAGAACAAAAAGCAACGGGCTCAAGTTGCATCAAGAGACATTTATGTGTGAACTTTCTCACTAGGGTGGTAGTTAAGCACTGGAATGCGTTACCTAAAAAGGTGGTGGACTCTCCATCCTTGGAGGGTTTTAAGGCCCAGCTTGACAAAACCTTGGCTGGGTTGGTCTAGTTGGGGCTGGTCCTGCTTTGAGCAGGGGGTTGGACTAGATGTGACCTCCTGAGGTCCCTTCCCATCCTCATTTTCTATGATTCTATGATAATATAAGTATACATGAAACAATATAAGTACACTGGCCTTTGAGTGATCTATGGCTGGCTCCTAGTCTTGCCAGGGAGCTCAATTTACAAAAAATCCAATGGAAGTGTTGCAAAAAGAGAAGTAAAATCATGGATAAAACCTTCCCCAACATAGTAACAATAGTAGCTGGAAACCTCCCATGGCTTTCAGGTATAGGTTCATTGTGGAAGTATATTCAGACTACCTTAGCCATGGAGGCTACCTCAGACCCATAATGCCTCCTATTTGCACGAGCCTACAACACCTTATTTCTAATTGGCTTTCCATATAGACTCTTATTTTTGCTGGGCATATCCCAGTTGCTTGTGTTCCTATTTTGGTGCCTCTAAGGGGTAACCAGCACCTTGCATTATACTCCAGCATACTCTGAGCAGGATAAATAGTCATTCCTATCTGTCATCAGTTGGCAGCTGGGCAGCAAAATGACATTAGCCTTCTGCCTTTTCATTGAGCAGTTGGTAGATAGATTCTCATCCATCTCTGGAATGGAAGAGAGAAACATAGAGGTGCCTTATGCCTGCCTCAAAGGTATTGAGGGGTAAGATACCCCCAAAGACATCAGTGGAGATACCAATTTCCTTTCTCCTTTGTCACCTATGGGACTTTTTTCTATCTCCCTAAGGATGAAATACATTTCTAGGGTATATTAGGAGCTTCTCCCTCTTTTTCTCTGCTTTAATGAGGTGGTTGGAAGAGGGATTGAGGTATAGCTCATGTCACAGTGTCTCTTCTCTCTGGGAAACAGCAACTGTTGCTTTCTCCAGTATAGTATGCTGGGAGTTTCCTGGTGGTTTTCTTCATGGAACCAGCAGACCAGATCCATCACTACAGGAAGCAAATGGCCCATGTTCCCATATCTAGCTGTCAGTAGCAGCACAGGCTAAATTCTGCAAGCTGGGTCTGCTTCAGGTGAACTTTTCCCTGACTCCTTGTTTTTTTGTGGGTGAAATTCAAGATGCTGCTTTTGAATTGGACAGGGAGTGGTTTCCCATGTCCTGATCTCAACCATTTCCTGGAGAGATTCACTCCCTCCAGAATGGCCAACAGCTCAGTGGATACAGTACTCTCCTGGGACGTGAGAGACAAACATGCCAGTCCCTGTTTCAATGCACATTGAACAATTTACATAAACAGGATAAGCTGAGAATCACCCTGGAACAGCCAGGTGGCTGGGGAACACCCACAGGGATATAGAAAGCTGAAATTCATATCCCTGGTCTAAGTGAGGCTCAATCTCCACAGTAGTCCCCGACCACTGGACTACTGGCTGTCCTGGGGTGGTTGGTCTCTTTGTGGTGTTGATCAGAAATTCATTCCTGTTCCTTAGAAATGTTTCCTATACCAACTGGTACACATAGTCCCACAAAAAATTCTCCCCAAACCCAAATTAACCCCCCTGTCAATTTAAGTGAATCAACATTTTCTGAGAAATAACTAGTGTTAGAAAATCTCCATCAAATCTATTTTGAAAGACCTGGGATCTGGGGTTTTGGGAGTCTGCCTCCCAGCCTTTACTAAACCATGGCAGATAAAGCTTGCTGAGATGCTCTTGGTAGCAATTCATGGCTCAGAGTTTTCCAGGACAGGTAACTGGAATTGCTTGGAGGGGCTGGGATGTGCCCAGGGTGGTCCCATCTGTAAGCACAAAGAGGTGGTTAGCCATCTTTAGTCTGAAGTCAGGCAGAAAGCAGGTATCTACTCACTGCTTTAAATGAGAGCTGCATCAGCTTTTGTGAATCCAAGCTTACTTCATTAGATGCTCATTCCGTCAGCATCTGATGATATGAGCTTGGACTCACAAAAGCTGATGAATCTTTGATTTAGTAAGTCTATAAGGTGTATGTCTACCCAGCCTTCTGCCCAGCTTGTTTCCATCAGAATCTGAACTTGGAAGGCTCTGAGGTGTGATGAAAGTCAGATGTCTTACAGTAACCCTCATCCTTCTTCCCTGAAGTCCTCATTCAACAAGACATTTAGCCAAAGCTTGCCTGTATGCAGGTGAGTAGTTTGGATTTCACTGGCCATTCACAGGCACACAGGGACTGGTCATTCACAGGTACACGGCTCGGTGCAGGGTGGAATCATTTTTCTTGGTTCCATTTTTATTATAAAATAGAAGCTTCAGCGAAGCCACCTTGATTTGCAGGCACCAAAGATAAAGTATGAAAAAGGTTTCTCCAAAACACCATACTGGTCTGCGTTCTTTATTAGATAAGATCCTTCATGGATAGACTGACCTGAATTTGCCTCTTGTTTACATAAATGCAAATCAAGACAAACTCAATTAAAGTCGACCCATGGCAGTATAAAGTGGCTGGAAGAGGAAGATCAAAACCTTTATTTCAGGGTGCAAAGAAGTTAAATCAAATTGTACAGAGTTTGTGGACATCACCTGAACTCATACATGAGGTGTGTGAGGCACGGTGGCCAAGCTAATGACTTCTCTGAGGCTGCCAGCTCTATTTCAGAAAAGAAACTTGAAATACTTAAAGATCTCTAGTTCTTGCTCTTATTTCTCACAGAACAAAGGGTCAAATGAACAATCTCCCAAGGATCTGTGAAGGCCAAGGCCTGCTTCTAACTCAAACGTCAGAGCATCCTGCATCTTATTTCTGAATCTCAAACTTTCAGAAGATTTATTGGGTTTTTTTTAATTCTACTAATGAAATTCTTTTTCCTAGAATTACATCAAATACGCAGGATAGGAAATAATCAGTCTTGAACAAGTGCTAGACTTGATGTGATCTCTCATGATCTTTGATGGCCAGAAACAAGACCTTTACACCATTGAAAAAGGGAGACACTAATTTTTTCCCTAATGTGACACATGCCCTCAGAAAGGTTCAAGATTATACAAAGAACGCGTTTTAAATGTGTGCATTATAATTTTCCTCTACCACTGCACCCTTTACAGTTTGATTCAAGAGAACTAAGGGGTCATCTATAGGCACTAGGAAAAATCCCAGTATCTACATTTTTTAAATTAGGCAGCAGCAGGTACATCTAATGATATAAGCATTTGAGTGCACTGAAAGTGTTTCTATTGCAGACAGTTCCTTGTAAGACTTCTGCCTTGGTCAAGAGTCTTATAGGGCAGGTTTAGACTTCTTAAAAATCTCTCAAGATCACATCTTCTAACTTCACTCAGAACTAACCATGTATTCTGTTTTCCTGGACCTCAGTTCTGTGAGCTTTCCATAAGAAAGTATCCTCTGCATGATGACTATGTCCCTGCCACTGCAGTTGTCTCACTCTCAGCTCCACTTGAGGCATATATGGACCTCCTCGTTTGTGGCATAATTATAGAAGAGGCCATTAAGACTATAACCACAACTATGTACCTTGAAACCTAAGCCATGTCATAATATATGAGGGTTTGGCACAGCTAGTTTTATAAGAATATTTATGTGATGACTTATACTGCACAATTGGTCATAATGTGACCATCCCAAACTTGCGGGAATAAAAACATTGTAGCTGACCTTCTTGCATTTCACCCCTTTCCCCCAGCAAAAAACCCCCAAAACCCTTCTTTAAAAATGGTTTCATGATTGGGAGCTCAGATGCGAGCAAATCAAACAGGCAGCTCATGCCTAAGTTACTGAGACGTGCTTAAATCTGCAATATAGACTTTTACTGCATGATCAAATACTATATTTGCAAAAAAAAAGATATACCATATCATTTTTTTCTGAATCTTTAAATAGCCATCAGTAACATCTTGTATCATATTATAAAGATAATATTTAAATGTTATTCATGTAAACTATATTAATATATCCATGTAGTTGTTAATAAATGTATAATATAGGGTTCATTAGTAATTTATTATAATTTATAGACTTGTAAATAGAATAGCATTACCAGTAATAATTGCACTAATAGCCCTCTGGTATTACTTGTTTTGCCATGTCTTCTTTTGTGCTGAAGTTACCACATTGGTCATTTGCTATGGGATTTATCATTGTTCTCTAGATTGAATAGTTGCCCATGATAAGGGTGTAAATAGTATCGGACAGAGATGGCTGTTGGAAAAAGAAACTGGGTGCAGACATTATGAAAAAAACATAAAGATAGAACGGCAACTACTCTTTCAACTCTTTCTCTACCCCAAACTTGTAGAGAAATGTTCTACTGGGATTCCTCAAAAAAATAGAAAGATCACTAATAACATCCAGGTGGAAATAATTGCACACACTCCAGCACATGTCTGATGTCAACAACTGCCAGTCCTACTAAGGTTTTCTATAAAGGGCGTGTACAATTAATAAATAATTAAGAGCAATTATATGTGCATTGTTGATCTGAAAAGGCTGTGGTATCAAGGCTTGGGCACACATCTGTAGAAGGTATTAGAGGTGATTAGAAGCTATGGTTTTAAGCAACCCATTGACTTTTTGGATTTTATAGCAACCCATAAATGTATGTAGTAGGCCACCCACTAATCCTGTATTAGCCTTTCACAAGCTTGAAATTATGATGCTGGTGACTACAATTCTCCCCCTATCCCGCCATTGCCCTGGGATGCAGCAAGCTATGTCACCTCCTTTCCTACACACTGGTACCCTAGGTGCTCCCAAAGCTTCTCTTGCTGGGCATTAGGGGCCTAAAGCCTCTCCCCACCCCATCTTGCTTGCACCAGGGTACAGTGGGTGAGTAGCTAACCTGTGCTCTTCTCAGCATGGCTGTTCAATCACAACAGGCTGGGCAACAGAGCATGGAGGAGAGGAAATGGCCTAATCTCCTCGGGGGCTGTGGGAGGACAATCTAGTCCCATGCAAGCTAAGGACCAGCAGTAGATTTATTAAAACATTTCTATAGATAGCAGTTGTTCCAGAGAAAGATGGCAAAGAAATCCCTAAGGGGCCGTCATCTCTGATGTTGCTGTGTTTGAGTGCATTATTTAAGGATAGAGTTATGTCATCTTTCTTCTTCTTCTCTGCTTTCTTTTCCCTTTTTTTCTTTCTTTTCTCTTCACTCTGAAGTGCTGACTTGTTTTCCTGACTTGTCCTTTTTGGAAGGTCTCTGAACAATGAGGTTTATCCCATCCTCCTATGAACATGATGGAGCTGGTTCCTTACTCCTCACTGGCAATCCCTCGATTCAAGGATGATCTCTATCATGGCTCATTGATGGGTCCTGAGGTGACTTAAGAGTCCAGTCCTTGAGATACAGAACCATCTGAAGAAGATGCAGGTCTCTCTGCTGGGAAGAGTAGGTCATAGGCTGGGATTTCTGCACTTTTCCTTCCTCTACTCTCTCTTCTCTGCTTCGAGGGCAAGATGCTTTATGTCAAAATCAGCAGCAACTGGGTTGAGGTTGTGGTGCCATTCATTCCTTACTGATTGATTGCTATTGAGCTTTCCAGAGCCAGTGGGCAAGCTCTGCCACTGGCAACTGAGACTTCTGCAGTGCTGAGCACCACCTGGACTCCTACCCTCCCACCTTGTACTATCTAGCCACCCTCGTCCTGGCCTCTATATTTCCATCTACCCACTCAACTTCATAAATTCCCTTGCTAACATTTACTAATAAAGTTAAATCTATTTTTTCAGGCTGTCTCCCAGCAACTTCAAACAATATTTACAGGGCTGCAGATTCCATGTTAAATGGGCACATACTTCTATGTGTAGCTTGACCACAAGACACTATTTAAATGTAAGCATCGCTGGGTGAAATCCCCTAGTCTGAGTTGTGCAGGAAGACTGACTAAAGACATTCTGATGGTCTCATTTGCCTTTACAGTATATTAATCCACAGATATTTCATTTTGGGGTTTGGTCCAAATTTTGTATGGCGGCAAAAGGGTTACAATCAACAATTTTTCCACATGATGCTAAACTTGTCTCATTTCAGTCCCACTTTTAAGCATCATTCTGATGCTCTAATTGTGATTGCTGCACCATGGGATGTCCGATAGTCCTTTGCAGGGCTCTCGCTGCTCACAGTCCTTTCATAATTTTTTCTCTTTAATTTCCTCTAATTAGTTATGCTATAACTTCTGCGCACACCAGGGAACACTTGGAGAACTGAACATAGTTAAACTCCTTTAAGAATATCCAGTACCCACCCACCCATCCCTCCTCTGCTGTTGAGAGCCTTGCTGAGATGGGATTGCCTTGAATGGCTGTTTTGGCAGCTTTCAGAGTCAATTGGTTGTTTATGCTTTTATGTGTCAGCTCATCATTATACTCGACTTTCACTGTCTGGTTCTTTTATGGTCTTGAATTTTCACAGAATCCATATTCTAGCATTTAATTTGATGTAAATGAGGAAACAACAATTCTGTTTAGTGAAAGATTTAGAGGTTTCAGAATGTTTTCCTTAATCCAATATGGAATAAAAAGGAGACGCTTTGTGATAAAAACCTATGCAATAGAAAGCTCCATCCCAGAACAGCTAGTAGCCTTCTGGTGAAAGCACTCATCTAGGTTGCGGGAGTCCCAGGTTCAAGTACCTCCTTTGAGTCAGACAGAACAAGGACTTGAGCATAAGCCCCCACAGGCCAAGTAAGTCCTCCAAGCACGGGGCTATTGGCTCTGTCATAGAGGGCCACTCTGCTTCACATATTTATCACACTATATTTTTGTGAAAAATAATTGCTTTCCAGTCAGCCCCAAGGCATGAACACTGCATCCTCATCCTGGTAGTGCCTTAATGAGGCTCTGTGGATGGAACTGACAAGACGTAACTGCTTTGGGAAATCTATTATATTAAGTCAATGATTTTAGGAAAAGTAAAAAGGCCAAACCTAGAGATCTGCATGAATGGTAAGGCTTATGTGGTACTTGTTTAATCTCCAATTGGTAGTGGTGCTTCTGTCAGAGGATAGAGATGATTTCCTGGCACCATTCCTCCCAGTGAAGAGATCTGGTATTGCAGTTATGATTGCTGTCTGTTGTTCTTTCACTGGGAACCCTTGCTGGAACCCGACAGAATATCATAGCCTCTTCAAGGATGCTATAGTATCTTTTTATGCTTGGATCGTACAATGGGGGAGTAGCATGGTCCCCAAAGGAAGGGAAATCAGGAGCAATCAAAGCTGCCTTATATGAAAATGAGCCCTTGTCATAAGGGCTCTGAATGCAGGACACCAGCATCTCAAAGGAAGATCTCTGGAGTCTTGATAATTATTTTCTCTTGGGAGTAATCCATGATTAGTAAACCATGAAAAAATAGGTAAATGTCCCTTTTCTCAAAACACTGCAGAGGAACAAGGAAGAAGGGCGAAAAACTAGGGGCAGGACGTTGTGAGGGCAGTCATCAGAGACTCTCCGGTACTCCCCATTGCATGGGCAGAGTAAGATGCAGAAGTCAACAGTTTATGGGAAGCAAAGGTCACATTGTATAAAACTTTGCATTAGTTCAGTGGTCTGAGATCTGTCCTGACTCCTTCAGGTCACTTTGGCATGCAGTAGATCCAGCAGTGAGCAAGACCAGCAGAAGATAGGGTAGGCAGGAGAGAGCAGAACAACAAATTAGTCAGGTAGGAGAAAGCAGAGCAATGGATTGGGTAGGAGCAAGGGATCAGAGTAGCGCCTTAGGGAGCAGGTGGGGCTGCCTAATGGTACACCTGTCAAAAAGGTTGTCCTCTATTGCTGTAGGCTGATCTATCTTTCTGGTATTGTGTAGTGAAGAAAATAATTTTTAGATTTCTCAAAACACAGGTGTTTTTCCTTGGATTCTCTCCAGGGAGGCAGGGGGTTGGGAGGCTCCTGGGAAACATGTTGCCCTAGGATCCTCTGCTGCACCATCCTCTGGTACTTCGTGTGACAGTCTCAGTGCCACATAGCAATTCTGCTCCTAGACCACACTGCTCTTTTTCTAGCCATGTGGTACATGGAATTCACTGGACAGTAAAAAGGAGAAGGCCAGAAAGCTTTTCTTCAGCAAAGTTGTTTTTTTCTTTATCTCCTTGAAGATAGGTCTCCTGCAGTTTCTTTTTTCTCCACCACTCTGCTGCCTGATTCAGCAACTCTGCTCACAAAACAGACCTCAAAAAGCAGAATGTAATGTTGCCCCGAGGCAGCTAATGTCAGGTGAACTGTGTCTGCAAACGAATAGGCACATATCAGTATTTTCTGCCCATTTCAGAGTCACAGAATTGCGGATTTGTTTTGAAACAGTCTAGACCCTGTATAGATGTTCATGAGTACGTCGCCATCTCACAGCTAATGGTTCTGGTCTTTTAGCTCAAGAGGTGACCATTGGAAAGCTCTTCCAGATCCTTGCTCTTCTGATGATTAGAAATAATCTGTGGTCCACAGTGAATGGTCTAATGCTCACATTGACCTCTTGCCTGTTTTCAAATAAAGGTGTGATGATCAAGATGCATAATTGGCCATGAGAAACAGTGAGGGCTGGCAGAGGTCTAGGGGCTTGTCTACACATTCATTAATGCACCTTAGATACTACACATTTAGCTTAGTACTTCCTTAATAAAGTACTGACTAAATGTGCAGTACCTAGATTTACTGTGCAGTAGTGCTGGTGCATGGATATTTAATGATGCTTACTGAGTGTTAGCCTAATAACATTGTGCATTAGGCTATTAGCACAATTAATGCTGTGATGTGCTACTGTGCAGTGTTATTAGACCAATGTGCAGTAAGTGTCTTGTGTAGATGAACCCTGTATCTCCAAGGTTTGGAACCATGGCCCTAAACTTTCAACTGTTCAGACAAAGTGGTTTCAAAAGAAATGGGTGATACTGCATTGTCAGCGGGAGGAAGAAGTTTGCAATTTGGAGAAGATTTTTGGCTCTTTCTTGAGCAGAAATTGGTTAACGTTAACTTTCATATTGGTAACATTTACAGGTAGCCAGGAGGCAACGAAAGGAGAATTCATGCACTCAAATAGTATGACTAATACTTCCATCATAACATGGAATGTAAAGGTGAACATTGATTTGTTCTGCAACAGGAAATGAAGAGTAAGCAAAAGAATATGAATGTTCTTGTGTTGGCGCGTAGTTCAGAAATAAGTACGAGCAAGTGTCCCACTAATGCCAATGGGGTGTAAAAAAGTGCAGAAATCTTTTGCTGAATCAGACCCTGAAGCATAAAGGGACATTATGATATTATGAAACATAAGGTTCATCTGGCAGAATCTAGTCACGAGAAACTCTTTTTGAATCCCATGAAACTTTCCCTAGTTTAAAGTTAAGCAGGTGCATAGCTCCATTGCTGGATGGGGTGTTGCACACATAAGCACGGTGTAAGGGGGAGAAGTGTTAAAGTCTGTAAGTGTGGAGAGGAGCTGCAGCTTTCCGAATGGCAAACTAAAGTGCAACTCACAACTGTTCCACTGGGAAACAGACTAAAAGAACAAGTAGCATCCAATGTGGCATAACAAAGCATTGTTGAAAGATATAAGTGTAAAGAAAGAACCTATAGTGAAAAATGGAGAAGGGGAAGAGAACTAAACAAGAATATACAGTCAGTTAAGGCTTGCAGGGAAAAGATAAGGACAGCTGAGAGAGCAGAAAGGCTTAAGGGGAATAAAAAGAGCTTTTACAATTATATCTGGGAAAAGGGAATACTAGAGAGAAAGTAGTTCCATTAACAAATGAAGAGGGAGACAAAATCAATGGTGTTTCTAAAATGGCAGAGCTACTGAACTCCTTTACACTCTTGGTGTTTAACAAGGTAAGTAGAGAATAGAGGCACGGGAAGTTATAAAATAATGAGGACTTTGGCAGTAGGGTTCTTTGGATAAAGAACAGATTAAGGGAATTTGTGACTTGGCAAAATCAAATTTGCAGTACAACAAATCAAGGAAAAGAATATGTATTGCAGAGCCCTGAGGGACTTGGTTAATGTATTTACTAAATCACTGGAAATTGCTCTTGAAAAATAATAGAAAACTGGGAAGAAGAGGCGTACGTGGGATTGCTAAATTTTAATAAGCCAATCCTGTCTGTCACTGTCTGGTAAATATTAATTCACTCTCTAAGAAAAGATGATAGTAAATAGAGAGCAAGAGAGCAAGGGAGAGAGAGAAAAGATTTAAGCTGCACAGGTGAATCCTGATCCTGTTTCAGGTAATGGACGTTTTGCCATTGACTTCAGTGCTGAATTTCACTCTTGGAGGAAATCAGCATGGTGGGCAATGTGCAGAGTGAATTACAGTTGAAATTGTGCAAGAAGCTCAAACATGTATTTGACAGAAAGGGCTCGATTGTGTCTGAGGATCATGTGAAGCATGTTGCAGGTAAGGAGAGCTCTGTAGTAGGTGGAGTTCCCCACAATGACCCTGTCAGGTTGTTTGTTTGCTGGTGCTCCACATTCACTTGGGATTGCTGTCACCCAGATGGAAAATGAGATGCAGTGCTTGGGCCCAGAGGTTCTGAAAGTGGCCTGCTGGAACCAATGGAGCTTTCACTGGTGGTCCTTAGGGAGCTGGTTGAGCACCTTGTGCTGGGTCTCCTCCTTCTTTCCAGTTATTAAACCACATGAAAAGATGTTAAGAATTACTTAATACTTCCATAATATCTCCTTCCCATGTTAGCACTGACTACAGCTGCTTTGGGGCTATTAAGCAATAGCCAATGGGAAAGACAAAAATTGTGAATAGGCAAAGGCATCCATGGAGGCTTGAAAAAGCAAAGCAGCTTGAAAACACCTGCTGTAAACAAAGGTTACCATACAAAGATAAGTAACTCTAGCTGGCTGTGATGAGATTGAGAGTCAGGGTGTCTGCCAGAGAGATTGGTAGTGTTTTAATATCTTTACTCATAACCTGAGTGAAAGAATGAACAGAGTACTAATTAGACCTGCAATAGATGCTGAAGGTTGTTATGAACAACGGTAGATAAAATAGAATCTAGGGCCCTCCTTTCCCTAACCATTTGATGGTTGTGGCTTTTCTGTAGCTAAAGCTTGGGGATTTACACAGCATTATGTGTAGCCCTGGGCAATTCTGTTATACCGCAGAGCCAATAAATACTAAGTAGAGCCTTTAACATCTGCTCAGGAGGGAAGCATGGGGCAAGCTTAACTACATAGGTGCAAACAGAACCCAGATTGTGTGCCAAAGATTGTGCATAGGCAGCTCAGGTTCATAAAGGTGATATAGCCCTTGCTGTCTGGGGGGTCAAGAGCAAGTTGTCAGTCTAAGGCCTTTGGGTTAGATACATCACTGGAGGCAATAGACATAAGAGGAAAATCTGAAAGAGCTATGGTTATTTAGTCTGGAGAAGAAAAGACTGAGAGGAAATTTGACAGCAGTCTTTGTCAACAGTGCTTTGGACGGCTAAACGCTGTCTTCAAACGCCTGGAGGGCGATTACAGAGAAGATGGAGATGTGCTTTTTTCTGTGGCCATAGGGAATGGGACTAGGAGCAATGGCCTCAAACTGCAGTAGGGAAAATTTAGGTTGGAGATTAGAAGAAAATTTCTGAGGGTGGTCAAGCATTGGAAAGGGCTACTTAGAGAAGCTGTGTGATCTCCATCCTTGGAAGTTTTCAAGAAGAAGTTGGAGGAACACTTGGCTGGTATAATTTAGTCAGGGAGGATCCTGCTTTAAGCAGTGGGTTGGACCTTTGAGGTCCTGGCCAGCTCCACTTTTCTGTGATCACATGATCCCAAATAACCATGCTTCTTATCTACATCTATTACTTATTCAGCTTTGATGCTTTTTAAATATAATAGTAATTGTGGTTCCTCCTGATAGGCACCATTTACAACAATATAGAAACACTGTACTTTAAGGAAGCTGTCCTGAAAGTGCAGGAACAAAACATCTGATGTGCAGGAAGTCTAGCAGGTATGGCAGAAGACCAGCCTGGCTTAGCAGAGAACTCTTCAGTAAACTAAATCACAAAAAGGCAGCTAATAAGAAGTGGAAACTTGCAGAAATAACTAGGGAAGACTATAAGAGCATTGCTTGGGCATGCAGGGATGAAGTCAGGAAGGTCAAAGCGCAATTGGAGTTGCAGCTAGATGTGAAGGGTAACAAGAAGGGTTTCTATAAGTATGTTGGTAGCAAGAGGAGGATCAGGTAAGGTGCGGGTCCCTTACTGAATGGGGGAGGCAACCTTGTGACAGAGGATGCAGAAGAGGCTGAAGTGCTCATTGCCTTTTTTGCCTCCATCTTTACAGGCAAGGGCAACACCCAGCCTACTGCAATGGGCAGCACAGTTTGGGGAGGAGGTGAGCAGCCCCCGGTGGTGAAGGAGCAGATTAGGAACTACTTGTGCACATCCAGCTTTTCTAAGTCCATAGGACCAGATGGGATGCACTTAAGGGTGCTGAGAGAGTTGGTTGATGTGATTGCAGAGCCATTGGCCATCATCTTTGAAAACACATGGCAATCAGGAGAGGTCCCAGATGATTGGAAAAGAGCAAACATAGTGCCCATATTTAAGAAAGGGAAAAAGGAGGATCCAGGGGAAACTACAGACCAGTCAGCCCCACCACAGTCCCTGGAAAAATCATGGAGCAGGTCCTCAAGGAATCCATTTGTAAGCACTTGGAGGAGAAAAGGGTGATTAGGAACAGTCAGCATGGATTCACAAAGGACAAGTTATGCCTGACCAACCTGATTGCCTTCTATGATGAGGTGATTGGCTCTGTGGATGTGGGGAGACTGGTGGATGTGGTGTACCTTGATTTTAGCAAGGCTTTTGATACAGTCTCATGCAATGTTCTTGCAGGCAAGCTAAGGAAGTGTGGGCTGGATGAATGGACTATATGGTGTATAGAAAATTGCCTGGCTCAGAGAGTAGGAATCAATGGCTTGATGTCTAGTTGGCAGCCGGTATGAAGTGGAGTGCCCCAGGGGTTAGTCCTTGGGCCATTTTGTTCAATATCTTCATCAATGACCTGGAAGATGGTATAGAGAGCACCCTCAGCAAGTTCGCAGATGACACCAAGCTGGGGGAAGTAATAGATACACTGGAGGGTAGGGCTAGGATTCAGAATGACCTAGACAAATTGGGGAATTTGGGCCAAAAGAAATCTCATGAGGTTCAACAAGGACACGTGCAAAGTCTTGTACTTAGGACAGAATAATCCTATGCACCAGTACAGGGTGGGAGCTGACTGGCTGGGCAGCAGCTCTGCAGAAAAGGACCTGGGGGTGATAGTGGATAATAAGCTGAATATGAGCCAGCAGTGTGCCCTTGTTGCCAAGAAGGCTAATGGTATCCTGGGCTGCATTGGTAGATGTGTTGCTAGTAGGTTAAGGGAAGTAGTTATTTACCTCTGTTCAGCACTGGTGAGGCCACATCTGAAGTAGTGTGTTCAGTTTTGGGTCTCCCACTACAGAAAGGATGTGGACAAATTGAGAGAGTCCATTGGAGGACAACAAAAATGGTGAGGAGTCTGGGGGACATGACTTATGAGGAAAGACTGAGGGAACTGAGCTTACTTAGTTTAGAGAAGAAGAGACTGATAGGAGACTTAATAGCAGTCTTCAGCTACTAGAAGTGGGCTTTGAAAGAGGATGGAGCTAAACTATTCTCAGTGGTGGTAGATGACAGAACAAGGAGCAATGTAGTGTCTTTTATGTCTGTTAGAAAATAGCATGTAGTTCAAGGTCCAGAGAAGGGCAACAAGGGGTGCATCTGCACATTCATTAATGCACTGTAGTTATTGCACATTCAGTTTAGTACCTGTATTAACCAGGTACTCTAATTATATCTATTACCTGGTACTGTAGCACCAGCACACACCTTTTAAGTGGTTAGTAGACTAATACTACTGTGCATTAGCGTATTAGCATGGCTTTCACCGTGATGTGCGTGTGTAGAATTAGTCTACTCAGCATTTAGCATCTCATGTAGACATACCCAAGGATGATTAGTGGTATGGAGGGGTGACCATATGAGGAGAGACTAAAGAGGCTAGGCCTCTTCAGTCAAGAAAAGAGACACTTAAGATGGGACATGATAAGGGTTTACAAAATACTAACTGGAGAAGAGAAAGCAAATAGGGATTTATTGTTTACTCTCAAAATACAAGAACTAGGGCACATAATATAAACCCAGGAGGCAGTAAGTTTAAAACTAACAAAAGGAAGTTCTTTTTCATACAGCATGTCATTAAAGTGTGGAACTCATTGCCACCAGATGTGGTAGAGGCTGATAGTTCAGTCAAATTGAAAAAGGGATTGGACAAATTCGTGGAAGAAAGGGACATCAGGAGCTACTGACCATGGGTATTAGGGATACAACCTCCAAATCAGAGCTTACTAGACCTTAAGTTCTGGAGGCTTCAAGTGAGAGAGAAACAGTGGGGAAAAACCCTGGACCTGACTGAGTTCACTGTCCCTTTTGCATCCTTTGCCACTGTGTGACACAGGAGACTGGGCATGATGGACCTATGTTCTACCCAGTAAATGGCAGTTTTTACGTTCTTTTGCTTTTAAATAGGGTATGTTTGATAGTTTCTAGTGAATGTAGTACTCCTGAAGGAAGAACGCTGTAACTTCTAACATGTCATTTCAATGAAAAATACATTCTCTCTTTAGCCGTCCAAAATTACTGTAAACCCCCCCACACACCCATCTGAAGTGTGGAGATACAACAATAGTGTTTTAAACCCTGGATTATTATAAGTTCTTGTGATGATGAAATGCGCAACTTGCCACTAGCTTTGTCAAGTGCTGTTGAACTTGTTAAGGTATCCAGCAGGCCTCTGCATGCACAATGAAATTTCATCATTATTATTATTTATTATTATAAAGACTGGTCGGAAAAAATCATACAAAACAATTCTCTGTCAGAAAATATGGTTTCGTCAAAAATCAAAATTTTCTGTGGGAAAGGACTGACTACTGATGGAATGTCGTTCCAGGGAAAACAGAAGGAAGTGCCTCAATTCATGTTTCAGGGTTGTTGGTTGTAGCCGTGTTGGTCTAAGGACATGGGCAGACAGGGTTCTTTGGGCAAAAGTGATATCTTTTATTAGAGCAACTATACAGTTGGAAAAATTGTTCTTAGCAAATTTTCAGGTACAAATGCCCTTTTTCGTGTTAGCAGTTCTCTCCACAGTTGACTGAGCGCTCACCATTTGGTGTTTTTCCGAAGAGGCACCACAGTGGCTTAAACTTATAGACAAGCTACAGTGCCTCATGGGAAATGGAGTCCAGCTATTCAGAAGGGCCCAATTGGGAGAATAAGGACCAAAAGGGCTTGGAAACATAACTATCATGGGCACAGTAGTGACTTGGGCAAATGTCAATATTACTAAAGACCCAAAATAAAATCCTTTGTTTGGGGATGCTGAAATATTTTGCGGTTTTTTTAATAATTTTTTTCCTTACTTTTTTGTTCCGTGAAAAAAACAAACCCAGTATTTGGGTGTTTTGCCTTGATTTGGGATGAAAAAACCCTAGAAAGAGCAGAATTCTGCACAGGACAAAAGTTCTATTTGGAAACAACTTCTTCAGCAAGGTCTTGAGTGAAACTTGTGTTACAGTTGACACCTGTAGGTCAATAATACAAAGTTTGTGATGATAATGTCTGCTTTTGAAAAGGGCCGTTCCCAATGATACAAGGCTTGTGATGGTAATGTCTGCTTCTGAAAAGGCCTGGACTACTGAAAATACCTATACTCATGGTTATTCCTGGCAATGACAACAGTTTAATTGGTTCTCCTCACATTTTGTCTTTTGATACACACCTTACAATACTTTGCCAATTGTGTCTGAAGACTGATATCAGTAGTTTAAGGAAGTTGGGAATATACTGTCAGTTCAGTTTTTCAAGTCATTGATATGTTGGATGCTGCTGCACAGAAATTCTCTAATGCATTGTGTGATTGTTACAATTTGTTCAAAAAAGTTTCAGTACAAGAGACTATTGTAACCACCATCAGATCAGCCTGGAAAGAGTCTCATAGGTTGCTTGTAAATGATGTCTAACATTGAATGCCTGAATGTTTCAAAAAGTATACTCTGCACAAAGAAAATGCAACTCACTAAAAATGATGTTCTAATAATTCTTTTAAGGTGTTTTTTTTTTTTTTTTTTGCCAAGCCTTACCTTATTTCATGAACTCAGATTGAAGTTCCTCAAGCTCCCTCTACCTTCTTACTTCCCACATTCTGGATCCCTGAATGATTACCAAGGGAAATTAACCTCATCACACCACCTGGCATATAACTGTAGCAAACACATCTTACATACCTGCCAAAGAACTCAAAGAGTCATTACAGTTTTCACAGAAGGGCAAATGCTTCAAACGTCATTGATTCAGTTAGAATAAAAACACACCCACTGTCTAATGCAGCTGTAAAGCTTATTCCATCTTATTCTGTATAGGTAATTGAAAAGCTTTCCAACTTTATTTACAGTCTAGTTAAATTACCTTCTGTCATTGAGTATATCACATTGCTGGGAAAACCCTGGAACCTGATATCAAGGATTCGAATCCAAATTTTGAGATAGGAATATATGATGCCCTTGCCTTCCCAGATTACATGCTTCACATCTTTATCACACTGCCAGTCTTCTGGCAGAAGGGGCCTTTCTATGTGAAGCTCTTTCAGGAACCATTGACTGCTGTGTAATCATATGGTAAGAGAAGCACTCCTTTCTCTTAGGGTCCAGTTCTATGACATGGAAGATAATGGGACTCTTTCCATTCAGTTTAATAGGAGCTGGTGCAGATCCTTTAGGAGGTACATAGACCATCACTATAGCACTCTTAATCCTAGTTGTCTTGGCCACCAAGGAGCTGTCTGGTTTCTCTAGTAAATAAGATGAGGTTGTCTTGGTCAAACCCATGCAAACTTTGGTGATTGGTTGCAAGATGGCAAATTGCAAGGTGTACTGATGACTGGCTGCAATATGGCAAGTTGCAATAATGGCAAATTGACAGGATTCAGGAAGCTGTAGCAGCAACAAATTATACCTTAAACACATTTTGCAGATTCTGATTTGTCTTATACCAGGTCAAATTCTGTCTCATAGTAGAAATGAATACACACTAAGGACTAGGCTATATTCTGCCCTTACACAGGCATGGAAAAGGGTAGTAGGGAGTGGGTCCATTACAACAGAAACAGGTTCTCTCAGGGAAGAATGAGCAAAATAGCCAGATAGGCCAGGGAATAGGCAAGTCCAAGCCCCTGCCCTCCAATGGAACAGCCAATAGAGAAGGGCCAGAACACCAATGAGAAGGAATCCTAATACACATCAGTTCTCTGTGCAAACTGAGCCTGGACATTTGGCTAACAAAGACATCCATTTGCACCATATGCTGGATGAGAGAAGCTCTGCACACAGCTCCTGACCCAGGTTCCCCCAAGAGGCACATGCTTGGGTCAGGGTGTGCACATGCAGAGAGATGCTCCAGGACCACAGACCATGAGTCAGTTTGCCCGTGTGGTCTATTGGGAATATAGGGCCAGCAGGACGATCTCTTCTCTGGCACTGTTGAGGAGAGAAATCTGGTGCAGATAGCTTCCATATCACAAGGCCTTCTTGAGTATGGGCTTCCTGGAGGGGTGTATAGGCACAGAAACATTGCCCAAATTGGCCCTTAATAGGTAAAATGCCAGTTCAGGACTATTTAGCTGGATAAAACAAAAGGTAATTTGAAGGAGCTTTTCTGCTTCTTTTAACTCTGGAAATAGGACCCTTTGTTTGGCTTGTTTCTGTGGCTCTGAGTAGGTAGGCCAAGACCTAGGTATTCAACTATTCTAAACCTATGGATCACATTCTCATTCTCAAATAGCTGCTGCAACCAAGAAAGGACATAGAGGCTGGTGTAAAGCTTTGGCAGGTAGATGGACCTCAGAAATTAGGTCAATAAGATGTCAAAAGCTTTGTTTGGCCTGGAAACAAAGGGGGCATTTTTAGGGCATGTCTACACTGTGGCAGGAGCAGACCTCATCTGGGAATGACCCTAAGCATGTCCCACACACCTGTCCCATATGCAAGCTCCAGACCCAGAAATTTACCAGTGTAGTTCATAGAATCATGGGCAATGAGGGTTGGAAGGGACCTCAGGAGGTCTTCAACTAGATCATCAACTACAACCTCAGTCCCAACTAGGTCATCTCAGACAAGGCTTTGCCTAGCCAGGGCTTAAAACCCTCAAGGATGGAGACTCCACAACCTCTCTAGGTAACCTGTTCCAGTGCTTCACCACCCTCCTAGTGAGAGAGTTTTTCCTAATTTCTAACCTCAACTTCCCTTGCTGCAACTTGAGACCATTGCTCCTTGTTCTGTCATCTGGCACCACTGAAAACAGTCCAACTCCATTGTCTGTGGAACCACCCTCCAGGGACTTGAAGGCTACTATTCAATTCCCCTCTCAATCTTCTCTTCTCTAAACTAAATAAGCCGAGTTCCCTCAGCCTCTCTTTACAAGTCATTGCCCCCAAATCATTTTTGTCACCTTCTGCTGGACTCTCTCCAGCTTGTCCACATCCTTTCTGTAGTGGGGGACCCAAAACTAAACACAGTACTCCAGATATGGCCTCACCAGTGCCAAATAGAAGGGAATAATCACTTCCCTCGATGCTCCTACTAATGCAGCCCAGCACGCTGTTAGCCTTCTTCAAAAGGGTTGGAGCATGTACTGAGGAGTGGATGGAGGGGGTGTGCTTGAATAAAGGGCTCAGCTAGAACAGGTTCCTGCCATGGTGTAAAGATGATCTCTCCTTCTTCATTCAGGAACTACACAAGGCTGCAGGAAGTACTTCAACCCTGGAATATGCTACTAGGGGAAGAAGTTGATGACAGAGAAGCTGGTCAAAGGACACCTTCCCATCAACACTTCACTGACAGGCCATGCCATCCCAAGCAGACAGGCAGCAGGGGCACCATGCAGAAGATTCCCAGGAGAGGCTACAGCTTGGCATGTATTCATTGGGAAGGAGAGACCACAGGCACCATTTCTATGGGAGTTCTGCATTGAAGTCCATTCTCCTCCCTCCTTAATTTTCCACTGCCCCATTTCATTTTCCATGTAACAGCCTTGCTTGAGCTCTGTGTGGAAAGGGCTGAATTTTAGCCTCAGAGATTACTAGACCACTCCATACCTTTACACCCTCTGAGCGAGAAACATTATAATGAGATGCTACTGCCAGGTGCTGCCATGAATCATAACGTGCTTTCTAATATTGTCGAGCCTGCTAAAACAACTGGCCTCATCCGTAGGTCTCTACAGGATGTGTGACACAACGTGTGATAAATAGTAATGCATGGATATCACATTAAAAAACCATTATAGAAATATCTTTGCTTCCACTTGCTTGTGTCAACACAGAAACTATATTTCCTGTTTATTTGTTCCGTTTGTTTATTTCACTGGACCACCCCATGAACCTGGGAGAAACATGCTAGAAAAAAAATTATAGCAACGCCAACTATTCTGGGAGATACACGAGCCCCTCCATGTTTATCAGGTTGAGGGCACTGTATTTTGATGTCAATAAGCAATTTTTCCAGCCCGGTCTCCTGCCCGACCCTTTTAATCCATCAATATATTATTAGAGATAAAGTTGGTGGATGCCTGCTGCAGTTAGAAGATAAATGACATCTCTGAAGTCAGGCATTAAAGACTAGATTAAGGCCTTGTGACACCGTTTTCAGTGCTCATCTGTGCACTTCTGTTCAACCTATCACACTGAGTGACAAGAAAGAAAAATAATGAACTGGGCCAAGGAAAGAAGAAGGGAAAAAAAGGCAGAAAGAGAGAGAGATTTTTTTCCCCCTAACACACAAACTACATCAGTTCACACTCGGGATTAGACTGTATTTAAAGAAAGAAAAAAGAAAGGGGAAGGGGGGTAGGGGAAGGATGGGAAATGGATGGTGCTATAAAGATTAAAATAGGAGAAAGGGAAAGTAAAATGAGGAATTTCAGTTTTGTTTTGTCCTGGGTTTATTTTATTTTATTTTTCCAGCTGGAGTGACCTGGTTACATTTGCTGGATCCTAAGGGTTTTGTCTGGAAGCAAGTCAAACCCCAGACAAGCCCAGGGAAATGCATCCTTTTGAGAGACACAATTAAAATCTGCATGAGTCGCGTGTTTTCTCATCTCTTGCTCCACTTTTTGTCTTTGTGCAGCTGCTAGGACATTTCATTTCATTTAGGGTTTAAGACTGCTTGTAACAGAGCCATTGCCAGCATGACTATAAAAGCTTACACCCGCTCACACCTTCCAACACAAAAGAGTTGCACGGGTGGGTGTCTGTGTGTCTGTGTGTGTGACGGGCTTCTTTTATCCTGATTCTCAAATTTTCAAGGCAGCGTGTGGGAATTTTGCAACTGAACTTTTTGTAACCTACAGAGTCATGAAGACAAGGATTGTATATTCATTTTTAGGGCCTGGCAATAAGATGCTGCAGGTTGGTACTTCCTTTTGTGACATGATACCCATCCCATTCATTTTTTGACCCCTTCCAGCTGGCTCAGTTGTTGTACGCTTCACTTTAATCCCCTAGCCATTTCCTTTGTCCTAGCAGGTTGTTCCCACTTGCATCTCAACATCTCTTAGCCCTTGGGAAAATCTTTCTCTTTTCCCCCAAGAATTTCTAAGCTTCTGGTTACTGCCTACCCCCAAGAAGTCCCAGAGTCAACTTCTTTCCCATCTTTGAAGCATTTTCTGCCCAAGTAGCAGGCCCAGGCACCTCCTCCTCTGGAAAACATTGATTTCTGAGGCACGGCTTCTTCATGCCCTTTCCACACCAGCCAACAGATTCCTTCCCACATACTGAAAATATCGCACACATATCCCTGTGCTCTCCAGTTACCACAATCTTTTCTTTACCTTACTCAAACACCCACATACCCGATCTCTCTCAGCCCCCAGGTATGATTTTTGCTCAGCACCTGCCTGACTTGACTTACATGAGAAATAAAATCTGCCTCTGCATTTGATCAGTAAAATGATGCACTTGAGCAGGAGGGAAAGTGGTAGAAATGAGTGGGGAAGGTTGGAATCTGTGGATCCCTTTGTAATATTTCCAGTCTGGATTACCCAGTGCCCAAGGATACTCTGATCGCATGGGCACATGGGGTTATGGGGCCTCCCTAGGGCTTGTAATGTGAGAAGAACCTTGTTTGCTGCTGCCATGATCTGGCCATATATGCCGAAGATGGTGATGTAGCCAGTGGCTTACTCAACAGTGGTAGGAAGTGGGACTGCAACAATGAACATCCACGTGCCTCTGGTCTGTGCAGTTGGGGGTAGGGGTTAAAACGTGTTGTTTAAACATGTGGACCTTCCTCATGCCCACACACCCACCTCCATCCAGGATTCATACCCACAGTCTCTGAAACAGACAAACTGGACTTCAAGGCCTTTTGCTGATCACAGAGGGCCAGAAACAAACTAGTTGCATGTCAGTGTATCCATGTGGTTTCCAATGTACAGCTCAGCTCTGCAAGCCAGCAGCAATTATGTTTCATGAGCTGACATGTGATGTAGCACGATGTGTATATACTGTCACAATATATCTGACCCATGACTTTCAAAGGAAATGGAGAGTGGTTAACAGTATATATGGTGAGCTCACAGGTGTTGACTTCATGTGGGGATGTGGCATTGCATCCTCTGGATGTGGCTGAACAAAGCAAGAGGTGGAGTTTCAGGATATGGATGTACTTAGGTCTAACCAGCAGCCCAGTGGCAGAAGGCCAAGAGCAGCAGGGGATATGCTTAGTGCTTCCCATGCCTTTCCTATGGATGCAGTCCCATTCAGTAGGAAGGGAAAGGTGTAGAGATGAGTGTAGTGAATAGAGGATGGGGGGGGGTGGGGAGCAGGAGGTGTGTCTGTGGACCCCTCCTTGGTATTTCCCATTTGAAATACTCGGTGTAAATGCCAGCTATTGAAGGGATTCAAATGGCAGCATCTTGTCCCAAAGAGCCTCCAACATTGGTCCCAGACACAGGAATGACTGGTTTCCACAGACAAGTGTCCCTTTAGGCTCCTGAGAAGAGCAACATGGTGCTGCTTGCAGCATGCTAGGTGCTCTGTGTTGTTGCCCCTGGTGAGGGACCAGAGCTGGATTACCAACTAGCAGTGAAACCTTTAGTCTTTCCTGTTCTCTTTCCATGGCACATGGTTGTTGTTGTTTTGGGGCTTTTTTTTGTCCCAAATATCTTAAAGTGCTAGGAAGTGCTTCATAGCTTCTTGCACAGGGCAGCTGAGTGGTGGATGCTCTTCTGGACCTTTGGGACTTAATATCTCTTTCTGGGGACTGGAGTCAAGGACCCAGGTATGGGCAGAGAGGGTCCCTTTTGGTCCTACATTCCTATATTTCTCAATCTAGAATACCTTTTCCTTGATTCTCTTGGCAGATCATCTTCAGCTTCCTGGTCAGACCATTCTCCTCCATAGAGGGGAAAGGACAGAAGGGGAGTGCAGAGGCTTTTTTTAATGGATCACCATTTTAGTTTAGTTTGGACACCACCCCAAGTGTCCAAAAGAAGCCTTTCAGTGGAAGGACCCACATCTTTGATGTCCATTTACAGAGAAGAAGCGGAGCCAAAGAAAACAGCATTGAATCAAACTCAGGATCTGCCATTCCTAACCAAGAGCCTTCATTCAGAAGTGTGTGTGCATTGCTGCTGTCCTCTCCTTTTGAAGATATTTTTATGTCTTTTTTAAAAAAAGATTACTTTGTTACAATCATTCAGCAAAGGGTTTCTGCGCCTGTAGAAAATATTAATAGACTATTATGAGGTCCTACAACTAATTTTTCCACACATATCATCTGTCTTTGCATGGTTATTAAACTCCAACAATATTTCATGCAATGCTTTCCTGCTAAATTAATTTGGTTTCTTCTTCTCCTGCTTCTTTTTTTTTTTCCTTCCACAACCTTTAAAATTAAATTGAATCTTCATAATTATGGCTTTTTTGTTGTTCCTCATATCTTTTTCTTTTCAATTTCCCTATCAAAGTGGCTATAGAGTTTAATAAAGATGTAAAGAAACAGAAATGAAAAGTATAAGAGACAGGAATAGGTGGGGGACTGTTGGGAATCATAGCTGGGGTGATGGTAACCCCAGGAGAAGGTGGGTGGAAGTGAGAGAACAGCCCCCTTGAGTGGCTACAAATAGATTTTGTGGGGGTTCCAGCATACAATGAAAATTATAATAATGACACTTAGGCTGTAAGGCATTGTTAACAGTCAGCTTTTTTATGACAAGCCCCTGGGACATCAGAGTAGCTTGCATATTCCTTTGGTGCACAGCAGATTCCCAGCAGAACTTTCCATGGACTTGGCCTCTTGGGATTAGCTTGGCAAGACCTTCTATACCACGGCCCTGTACCGGTAAGCCTGGTGCAGAGGGGGCACCAGCTTGGCAGAACGTCTCTCTGGGAGTTCTCTTGGAATGGAAGAGGGTACCTCTATCCTGGGTGCTGAGTCAGAAACACCAAGTGTTTTATCTCCTCCTCTGGTATGCTGGGAATTGAGGACACTCAGGGACCTGTCAGGGAAAGGCAGTCTTGACAAGGGTGCTGGAGGAAGCAGAGGAAAGACCAAAGTAGCATTGCTTCAGTAGAGTGGTGCCCTTGGGGATTATGTACCTTTGCAGGAACCCAGACTGGGAACTGCTTAAGAGTCAATGGCTGAAAATGACTCTGCCTCTAGCCCCATAATAGTTATAGGAGGAGATGTTAGCTCAAATGCCCCACAGATCTGCCCCCTGGGGAGAAAGAGGCAAGCAGAAACTGGTGTAGGTCACTATATTCCACCCTTATTACTCAGTAAAGACATATAATTCAGTTAAGTGTCGCAGTTACCCTGGTGGAAATACACTAAGGTCAATTAAGTAATTAAAGGAGTCACACAACCACTTTAAGCAAGTTTAACTTGAGTTCAATGGGTAGCAACAAGCAGAGGGACATCACTGCAGATGGATGAATGGTGTGTGCAACTGTTGTGGAGCTGATGGATATGGTCTTCCATGAAGTTATGTCTTAAATAAAGGGCCATAACTAGTTCATTTAACCTTTCCACAGCTGAAATAATTTCTGTAGCCAAGTTACCATGTTTACTTATCAATAGGTGGCACTGTTGGGACAGAAATGTGAAAAAATATGCAAATTTCATAGAGAAAGGAATTCTGGGAATGATCTTGTAGTTAGTTACAGGACTTTTCTATAAACATCATCTCAATTGTAAAATACGATCATAGTTAAATGCGTGATATTGGTGGGATTCAGAAAGATTTCGAACCACTTTAAATCGGAGGACTGCAAAGGTGGTAAGTCACTATCAGATGACATGAATCAGCTTTAGGAGCAACTGAATTACTAGTGAAATACATACACTTGTGGAACATGTATCGGCCATATGCGTATACAGGCCTTCAGGCAGATAACTGTGATACACATTTAATCTGCTGTATTCTAAAGGTAACATTTTGATGATTTGTCTAGTCCTTATTTCTGAGTCACTGGTGATTTCCCGGTTAGGTGTGAATCTTGGATTATTCAGGCATCAAAAATAATTTGACATTTGTAAGAAGCTTCAGTTTTTAGAAACACACACCAAAGAAACAAGAGCCTGCTTTCAAAAGGGCTCTTTAATTTTAGGCAATTCAGGTTTTGGAAACCCAAGAGAGACAAGTGCAATCTGATCTTCAGCGGTGTTGGGCATCCTTCGTTCTTGAGGAATTCATCTGGCCACCTGCACACCTTCACCTACAAGAATTTTGGTTTATAGAGTTCTTTCAACTCTGGGCCTGATTCTGATCTCCCATGCACTGATTTCAGACTGACTTACTATTGAATCAGACTTACCATTGTAATTGAGACCAGAATCAGATAGCTGTGACTATCTTAACATTAACATTCCCTTAACATTAGGGCTTCTTATAGTAGCTTGTAACATATGCAAAAAAAAATATGGAGTGGTGCGAAAGTCTCAGTTGCATTCAACTGGTCACTCAAAACTGTTCCAGCAGAACCGCTGCTGATCCTTAGACCCTCATTTTGCCAGGGCCTATCTAAGGATTTTCTGTATTAGCTGTAGACGGTCCCATGTGTTTTGCTTATACCACATATTTAAACGTAGCTGTGCTCTACAGTGCTTTATAATGACCATCACTATCTTTTATCTATACCTTTGCTCAGGAGAACATGTTGTTTAGATACCATCTCTCGTTGTACTTATTTATAACAGAGACATTAACTGAGACTCTCTTGCTGAAATTGGGACTCTGCTGTGTTGAGTATGGCCTATGTTTAGTCTTGAAGTGACCAAGAAAAAGAAAGGGTGGAAAGAAGGCAGCACGATCAGTATGATTTAGTGAAGGAGTCTAGAAACAGAGAGAGCTGGTTATTTGACTAAGTTTTACCCAGGAAGTGTTTGGCAGAGCTGAGGCTATAAGAGAGATTTCTAAAGTCTCCCTTATATAGTGTTTGGACCACAGCGTCCATCTCTCCCATCAGTGCCTTGCAAGAAAAGCTTATATCTTGGTAACAGTGACACTGCCCTATAAATGGCATTTCTTTTGCAGTTGTCCAGGTAATTCAATTTTTTAGGTTGATGGCTGAACTAAAGGTTGAGATCAATCCAAAATAAAATAGTTAACTTAAAAACAAACAAACAAAAATATTCCTGGTAGATCTGAAGTGTTATATCTAATTGTAGGTCATTTAATCCTTTAAAAGAAGGAAGAAAGATAAGTTTGCAGATAAAAATGAGATTTTAAAACAAAAAGTGAATTTCTTGAACAACTTCAGTCCCTCCAAAAGAATATTTTTTATGCAAATTCAATATTTCACCAAAATATTTTGCCCAGGTCCAATTTCTTTACATGAACATGGTCCTTTTCCACATGTCTGTGTCTTGTAAGCTGTACCAATAGAACTCCAGCTGCCACCACAATATTTGAGACCCTGTAAATAAAAATGGGTTTTTCTTTAATAATGGCCATCTGCACCAACGGCAGGAATCTTAGATTTGCCATCAATGTTTTTGCTGATGCCACATGTTATAGTCTTGCTTGTAGATTTATGGATATCTTTGATTTTACTTAGAGCATACGTGAAAGATTCCTAAAGCCATGGACTGGCACCGTTTTAATCTGATGCTAGGACCTGAAGTAAATAACTACAATGGTTAGTTCAAGAATACCTTGGTAGGTGAGCAGAGCAGAGCACTAGTACATGAATGGAACCAAGACATGCCTGACATTCGTTTTCCCTTTTTAGCCCCTGGTACTTCAGTTCCTCTAGCCAAGTCTGTACCAGCCCTCCTGAAATGACATTGGTAGTAGGATGGAAACACAGGCCTGCACATTCTGCCATTATTAATAAAATGTGCAGAAGCTAAGGATGGTTTTTAGGTCATGTAAGTCCCAAGTTAGCTGTGCATATAGCTCACACATTGCTGGAATTCTTCTGTCAGGAATCATGGGTTATAAGATCTCTTATCCAAGTAATCCACCCCCTACAGATACATTCTTAACCACTGAGAACTAGGTGGAAGAATGGTTTTGCTTTCCCAGCAAAATTAGGGCGAACATGATGCCCAAGTCCAGTTGGTCATTCTTACGGCAGTTGTAGAACAATTGGGCATGGTAAGAATTACACTGATCTGGGCCTGAAAGCGTTCAGTCCTGGACCAGTGTGCAAACGTTCTCAGTGTCTGCATAATGCTCTTCTCTTATGCTTGGAGCTCACAGGCAAAAGCAGTCATTCTCTCCCTGCTGGTTTCAGTGACAATATGCATGAATGACCCATCTGGGACAATTTCAGCAAAGTCTCTCTGTGCCTTGAATGATATGCTGATGAGCAGCCCTAACCATTTAGTGCATGCAGACATTTAGAAAAGTTTGGGAATTTGGATTATGGTTGTGCCTTTGCGTGCAGACCATTTTCTTCCCTAGAACACCCCTTTGTGCCCCACACTTGCCACTTGCTTACTCAGATTCCATTTTACTCACAGTGATCAGGAGTTTCTCTGGAATTAGGAGGCATTTTGCTCTCAGAACCCTCTGATTAAAATGTCATCAAGAAAACAAGCCACATAATCAAGTCCTATAAAATCTGGTCCATCACTGGCTGAAAAATAGAGGCACACTGAAAACATAATACAGCACACTGAGAATGCTGTGTGTGCGCGTGCATGTGTGTGTGTGTGGCTGGGTATGAGGGGGAATTTGCAATCAGGGTACTCATCAGTCTGGATCTAGCATCGTGTTCTGCTTAAGCGAGATCCAATCAAGCTTAAAGAAATAAGTGTCCCTTGCTAGGGTCACAGATAAATCTTCTGCTCTGGACAAAGGATAGGTCTCATTGTCAGTGCACTGATTTATTGTGACCTTATAGTCAGACTGTCTAATTTCTGTATTCCAACTATAGGTGCTGCCCCGTTATTTTTTTCCTCTTGGGACACTATGCGACTGCTTATTAACCTTGGTAGCCCTTGACTTGCTGCCACCTCCTTGTGGGGGAACTTTGTGAGATGTTAGCTCAATCTAGGGTTAGAGAGTCAGCTCATGGAAACTGGCAGAGCAGATATTTTGGCTTTACTTATACACAACATCTCATGAACTGGTCTCTGATCCTGAAAAAAGGCACAGTCTAATGTTTGGTTTACTGTGTATTCAAGGACCATGACTTTTCTTGGTTTCATCTTTAAGGTGAACAAGGATATGTTTTATCATCTTGATTGACTGGTATGTGCCCATGTGAAAAGCAGTGGTCCATGTTACAAGGATTTCTTCCTAGGAAGGCAGGCTCTTTCCTTTTCTCAGGGACTATGGGACATTATGGTTGTTCCTGACTCTTCTGTCCAAAGAACAGAACTATTTAGCCTGGCACTGGGATTTTTTCTCCTGTAAAGACAATTAGGTGCATTTAGAGCTTTCATAGTACCATAGTACTTAGGGTTGGAAGGGACCTAAACAGATCATCAGGTCCAACTCCCTGCCCCAGGCAGGAACAGGTGCTGGGGTCATATCACCCCAGCCAAATATCTGTCCAGCCTCCTCTTGAAGAACCCCACAGAACTGAAAACATGGAAGAACTTCATCATTCCAGGATTTGATTTTTTTTTTAGGAAAAATGTATTGGGATTCTCCTAAAATTTTAGGAGTAACAATTTTATATTTATAGCTAAATCAGTGAATTTCAACCATGGTGCCAGGGTCTTGAGATGCATTCTTAAGACTGTGGGGTACTGTGAGGTGCTACCCAATATTAGTGCTCGTAAGTGTGCAAACAAGATAAACCCAGATATTTCAAATAGGAACCCACAATGTTAAAAACATTCTGACCTGGTGTGGTCTTTCTGAGCTCTTTGCAAGAGAAGAATCACTCTATTATTTTTCTGTAGTTAAAAACAAGTGAAAAGGAAGAGCTGGCGGTTTCCAAAGGATGCCTTGAGTCTAAAAAGGTAGAGATTCAAGTTCATTGATGAAAATGCTGAATAACATTGAACCTAAGTAGAATCTCACTAGAAATACTAAGGACTACTCCCTAGCCTCATGGGGCAAGCCATTATTATCCCCCAAATTATTGAGACTCATGTTGCCTTGACCAGTAGGATCTAGCCATGGTCATGGATCTGTAGGGCATGTCTATACTGTGACAGACAGTGCTAGGCAGGGCTGCCATGAACACACATCCTGGCCACTCAGTTTGACTGAATGAGTTCTGAATGCTGAAAAACTGAAACACAGCCACCATTAAAATGTTGCTAAACAAGTGCTGGCCAAGAAGTAGCCTTTTAGATCTTTATGTGATTGGCTCAGGAATAAATGATTGGGAAGCATTTTTACTTAGCTTTGTGGTACTTGGTGGGTGTGGAGCAGGAATAAATGTGTGGGGCATGTTTTCACTTAGCCCCTCTCCCTAGCATGGTTTGATGCAACATAGACATGCCCTTAGCCTCATCTGAGTAGAGCCGGAGGAGTACATACAAAAGGCGACTTGTACGTATATTCCCAAATGCACATGGTGAATTCAGTCTGCCATTACTAATAAAATGTGCAGAAGCTGAGGATGGCTTTTAGGTCATGTAAATCCCAAGTTAGCTGTGTACATAAGCATCTGTGCAACTGTATGTGGAGAAAATGGCCTACCTAACTGAAATCCTCTTGTGCTCAAAATGATTAGCCTTGCTAAATTTGATTCTTTATTGACACATCTACACATGGATTCAGGGGCGCATCTATATGTTCATTAACATGCTTTAGGTAATGTGGATTAAATCTAATACCTCCACTGTGAAGTATTAGATGAATGTGCATTAGCTTTTTTTAATGTGCATTAGCTAAATGTTACATTTTTGTGATGCTTTCACGTACATTAAAATAGGCTAATGCGCATTAAAGCACATGTGTAGATGGCACCCCAGGTGTCTAACTTTAAACCTCATGTTTCTCTGTCACTACACAAGAACAAGTGGTCGATAAAAGTAGCAAATGAGGCATACAGTATGTATAATTGCTCATTTCCTTTTAAAATGACATATATAACATCCAAATAAAGTATGCTCTGAACTCTGAACAAGACTCTGAACCATCTAAAATGGTTAGGGCCAGATCTTATTTCACCTATTAGGTACCAAAGTAGAACTAGCTACCTGAGAGGGATCCTTGTTTTTTTACTAGGGAAAACTAACAGAGAGCAGCAGTTATTACTGCTGCCACCCAGGGCACAGACCCTGGCTGTTAAGCCTTTGGAAGACTTTGTCATGCGCCCACATCTTCATCATCCTTATCATGGACTACAATCTATTTGGTCTCTTTTTCAAGAATCTGCTAAAACACACTGTGCTTGCTTCTATTTTGCATGCTATTTATCCACAAATCCTGAAAAAAAATTTACCATTTAATGTCTACCTTATACAAAATTTATCACTTTTTACTGAACTCTCTAGGCCTAATGTGAACCTTGTCTCTCCATTCTTTATGACTGTTCTAAGGAATAATGAAACAGTTAGCAGGAAATAGCACCAGACAGATGTCTTGCCCTGCGGGGGAAAATCATGCCCATCGCCCAAAGTCTTCAGTTGAGATTAGTTGAGGGCAAAAGACAGACAGATAGATAGGTAGACAGATAGATAGATAGATAGATATAGATTGGGGACTATTTTCTTCCCCAGTGCAATATTTTACTGATATTGCCCTTAGAGGCAGTCAATATTTGTATAATATATATATAAAAATAGCCTTAGATAGATGGATAAAAACCAAGTAAAATTCACCGAAGAAAGCCTTTTATTCCAACTGGAAAATTGCCCTGCAAATGTACTCAACACAATACCTACTACTTCACTCGAAAGTGACAGTTGCAGCTGTTAAGGTAGCTACATTATCTCATCTTCGGAGACAAATTTCAGGCTATATTTCACTGCTGCCTGGGAATGTATATGTGCCCTGAAGACTACTCTAGCTATATCCGTCTTCCTGTATAGATTTCAGATATGACTGTGTGCTTACCAGCTAGCCTTTTCTTTTAGGGAGTGACGGAGGTTAATACGAGCCTGAAACATTTCCAAAATCATGCCAATTTGGGGTGGAGGAGGTGCCACGGGTGTCAGAAGGGGAGGAAATGCCAGCATCTTACTTCTGCACAAGCCTTAGACATGAATGGGGGGAATCCTTCAACACTGAGCAGGATTCTTGGGGATCCTTTTCTAGACTCTCCTATGTTCAATGTAACATTTTGTGCTATGGCCAGTCACCATGTTTATCAGGAGGAAAGGGAGGGGGCAGACAGCAGAATTCGACTCACACCCCTAACTTGTTTTTCTATCGTGGTTCCCGCCTCTCTGGATAGTTGCTCTTCACTCCTGTCCTCTCTGTGCTTCCCTGCTCCTTACCTCAGATACTCTTATAGTCCCAAAGTGAGACTTTCCAAGGCAGTGTAGGGGTTTAGACATGGATCTTCTTTTTCTTTTCATGAATGTAAATCCCGGAGGCTCCTTTGAATATCTTGGCCTAGAGTTATAGCTAGAAGTCATGGGACTAAATTAGGAAAAGTAATAGTTAAGCAGGCAAAAATCTTCTAGGATTAAAAATATTCTCTGTGGTGGAATATCCATTACTTGAGATGTTTTAGAGTCATGTGGACAAATCCCTGGAGAATAGACAGTCAAATACACAAGGGCCACTGAGGGATGGCTTAGTTGCTCCAATGAGTCTTTTCCATCTCTAACCACTGACAAATCACAGACTCATTGTGACTGTCTTATTGCTGTATTACAGGCATGTCCCATGGAGCCTGGTGGTCCATTGGGGTAGGTGCGTATTGCCCATTCACAGATCACTGCAGGACTGGTCCTATAGACTGAATACCACGTGGCACCACATCACATTTTATGTCTTTCTACATCACTTGGTACAACCAAACTCAATCCTGAGCACAGGCTTTGCATACTCCTACAGCAGGGTAAAGACCAATGATGCTATGTGCCTCCAATCTGTTGAGAAGAGGCAGGGAAAGGATTCCCATCCAGGGTCTATTAGAAACAGAGCTGGCCTTGCAATACCTGGTGCCTCTCCTGAGACAGGGGCTCCCACAGGACAGAGGACTGTAGCTGTGACGGGCCCTTTCTCTTTGGCATCCAATGTAGCCACTCAGTTTAGAGAATTATGGGGCATTGTTCATAAGACCCTGCATCGTGTCTCATCAGTGAGGTCCCAGCTCTGATTCTGAATCTTTAGGTGAGTTACTTAATTTTCCCCCCTGAAACTAGAGGGAAAGACAACTCCTTTTGTCTGGTTTGCCTATTTAATTTATAAACACAGGGCAGAGGGACTGTCTCTTATGTTTGTATTTATAATCTAAACAGACATTGGGCGAGCGAAAGAAAAATGGCAAGAAGACCTAACCAGTCATACAGGCAGCAGGGCAGCTCGGGTCTAGGAGTCAGGAGATGCTGATTCTAATTGTCGGTCTCTCTAGCTGAAGTAAAATGGTTTATAAAGGATCTGAGATGAGGAAGTGGGAAGGAAGAATACTACTTGTCTCTGAAAGAAACTTCGAGTAAAACAAAGCTAATATGGCAATTTGGGGTTTAATGGGGTATTTGAAGCTATTATTTGCAAGGGGGTGGGGGGGTAAGGAGAGGGAAAATAGCCTTTAAAAGAGGACCAGATGGAAAAGAAAAAGAAATGATTGACTCAGTGGAGCTCCGGTATTGTAAAGCAGGAGGAAACTTGGCCCTAAATCACAGCACAGATGTCTTGAGATTTTGTGAATGAATCCAGCTTTTTCCACTTTGATATGAGAGGAAGGTTCATGGATTTAATAAGTTGACAGCCAGCATCCAGAATACATGACTCCCACAATGGGTTCATCTAGTAAGAAGAAGGAACCCCACGCTGCCAAAGAATACAAGGGGTCCCCAGAGCCCATAGGAGACCCCAGAGCAGCTGCCATAGCTGCGGAGAGGAAACATAGGAAAAAGCATCATGCTTCAATCCACAGGGCAATCACTGCACTCAGAGCAGATCAAAGTTGGCGAGTGCCTGCCTCAGCCGTTACTGGTTTCAGCAAGGCAAATGAGAGGAAAGTTTGTGCAGACCTCTGAATAAAGTTACCAACTTGAGCATACATTTTTATCTGGCTAATTTTCTTTCCTGGAATTAATTGTTTGAATGAAACAGAATAGAGAAACCTGCTGGAGCAGGAAGGGAGAAATGCCTCGGACAGAATGGCTGCGCCTCCCAGACCCTGAAATTTAAGATCTTTATAAATGATCTGTTAAAACTATAGTGACGATAAGCTTATGAATCATGATCTATATTAATCAGGGCTGCTGATACGGAAAGATTAATTGAAACGTGCAGTTCTACACAAATGATAAAGTGGTAACAATTTAATATCAGACAAGAAGAGTGAAGAAATTACACTCCAAGCTTCATGCATCATTACTATGGATATTAATATTTTACACAGCGCAACAGCATCGGGAATCATAATGAAAATCCATAACTAGTGCACAGACATGATTAAATACAACAGTCTTTAGGTGCTGTTTGGTGACGGGGGTTTAGCCATATTTCACTCCTGCTGCCGGTGATTCAAGTGATAGAGTCTAGACGAGGGTGATTAAAAAGTGTTCCTCCTAAAGGCTGTTAACCTTTTACTACTGAAATGAATTTCTTTGATTTTTAAATTATGCCGCTCACTCTGTTTTCTCCCCCCACCCCACCCCAAATCAAAGCCTTGTACAGAATATCGATAGGTGGGTTCCCCAGGCTGTTGACAAAGCAAAAGTCAAGCCCCATGCAGCAGACCCTTTTGGGGTGTGTGGGTGGGGATGGAAGGGGAAAGCAAGTGCAGCATTGCATGTTTGCAGTGCTCATCGTTATGGAGGTGTATATATATATATATATATATATATATGAGATGCAAGACCTGAAGTAGTGAAGCAGTGGCATGCCATAAAGGTTTTATCAGCAGGAGTTTGAAATGGGTGCATCACTCACAAGTGGCAAAAACATTCCTGAGTTATGCAGGTCATTGCAAATGAGCGCCAATAAAAACTTTATGCTGTAACATGTCATCACCTCTTTTTCTTGGCCTGATCTATTAGATTAAATGGTCCCTCTGGGCACAGACAAAATAAGCTTTGATTCAGTCAAGGGCTTAAGCATGTGCCTAAATCTTAACAGATTCCTTTGCCCGATGGAACCTCTAGTTTTCACCAGTCCTCTGTACAGATATCAGAGGAAGACATGACTTAAACTTAATTTTCTTATAGCCCAAAATGGTACGGGTTTGAAGTCCGCTGTCTCACAGAAGTCTGCAGGATGAAAAGTATCTATTGGGTACCACTTCTAATGGAATAAAGCTCCCTCTTCTATTGTATCACAAGATATTAGACTATAAACCTGTCATGAATCCAGGACTAGATCCTGCCCATTCTGCAGCCCAAGCTGGTGTAATATTGAAGAGAAGTTCAAAAGCTGAAAAGAAGACGTAGAAATATTTATTTGAAAGACTGATATTTTTAAAATGGTGTTTGTTGAAGTGTGCTTGGGACATTTGATAGATTGACTCATGTTCTCGAGTTTGGATCTCAGTTACTAGATCCACTTTTGGGGCACAATTACAAAAGTCAAGTGTCACAGTGTAGGAGACATTACTTTATCAGGGGCCAGTCTAAAGACTGTGGGGCTCTTGTGCTCTGACCTTGTCTTGGTAAAACAGGACTGGAACTTAACCAGTCCTAAAACAATCTAGCCACACTTCTCCCTGGGCAGAGAGATGGAGAAGACACAAGTGGGAAATATATTTCTTAATATATCCTTGGAAGGGGTTCAGGTACCGAGCTGATAGCTGTAGTATCCAAACCAGAATAGAACAGAAAGGATTACATAGCTAACAAAGATATAGCAAAGAAAAGCAATTGCTGTGAAGCTCTGGCTGGTTCTTTCCTATACTTGCCATTCATATTGAGCATCTTTTTGGCTACCTCTCACTCTCCCCCATGGGAAGGTTTGAAAACACAGACCTGAGAAAAAGCTGCTAATAATCAATGACATTAATTAATAGATGAATCACAAAAATGCATGAGTGTCGCCCCAAGAAAGACGAGCAAATACCAGCCAAGGGAAACCAGCAAAACTGTAGTAATTTCCACTAAGTTACCCTTGAGATTTGGCTTCAGATTCAAAGGATAGGCAGTCAGAGAGGGAGGTTGAGAGAAGGGGGGTTGAAGGGGGAGTTGGCTCATATTCTACTGTGACCCAATTCCATACAAAGCATCCAGTAACAAAACACGTCTCTATCTACAAAGTACAAGTAATCTTTGTTTTCAGTACAATACTTATCTGCATTTAGACTGACGACAGCAGTGGTTGGCTTATTTTCATGGCTCCAGTTATCCTTTTCATCCCTCTGTCTCTCTCTGTTTTTCTGTGCATGTGTGTGTCTGTGTCTTTGTATCTCTTTCTCTCCATCCTCCTTTTTTATGTTGTGCGTATACCAATAGAAGAATGGCTGCAAGGTTCCATTAGGGATGAATGGAGGTCAAAATGCTGAATCTAAGCATCCTTCTAAATACTTTCAGGGCAACTAAATCAGGGAGTGCCCAAAAACGGTGGTCAAAGTGCTTTTGAAATCTCAACTCAGAGCAATGTGACCCCTTGTAAGCCACACCCAAGAGACCAACAAAGAAAAAAAAGGTAACTATTTTTCTTAAGACTTCTTGGACATGATGATCAGCTTTGCTCTGTGCACTCCAGGATTCTGCCATGGGTTCTCTAACCTCCTTTCCGGGCACCTGAAGAGCACTGGGTCTGCCTACACAGTAAAATGCAGGTGTAGTTTAGCATGTATGATCAGGCCTTGCTAACAGATATAACCAGCCTGGGTACCAAGAGCACTGAAGACGCAGCAGCACAGGCTTTAGCAACTACCATATGAATCCAGGGGCCTAGGAGAGTTTTTACTTTGGTTGCGAATTATTACACCAGGTCACAAGCATCCAGGCCTGGGGCCACTTAGGGATTGACCAGGGTCAGGAGGATTGAGCAGAATCCAGGGACAAGCTGGGTCAGGAAGCCAGGAGGTCAATCTGAGAGCAGGGTCTAGCAACAAGCTGGCTCAGGAAGCTGGGCGATCAAGCAGAGGACAGAGTCAGAGAACAAGTCAGTGGGAACCAGCAAAGCAGTCTGAGATCAGGTTAAACCCCGTTGTCTAGACACTTCCTTTGCCAGGTCAAGGGTTTTATGCAGGAAGTGGAAGATCAGCTGATGCCAGCTGACACTCTGGGGACAGGGAGTGGATGGAGGTGTAGGCTCTACTGAAGGCTTCACAGAAGTTTTGAAGGGCCTGGCTGGCTAGTCCCAGGTCAGGAGACCAAGGCCCCAGGTTCAAGACTGTGGCCTGACACTAATACATGTTAACACTTCTGCTGTGTTCCCTTCTACTGTTAAGCAGGCTAGTTAGATTAAGCCAGTGTTTTTGTTTTTGGTTTTTTGCTGTGCAGAGCAGCTGATAAAGGCTAGGATTAAAAATAAATAAATAAAAACCTTAAGCTAGGCTCCTAAGTCTCTGTCTGGGTGCATAAATAAATAATTCTCCTGATCAAGGAACTGGGCTCTGCATTTCCAGGTAACAGTTTCTAGGACCAATGTCAGCTTTCTTTTTAGCCATGTCAACTCTGTGCTTTAGGCTTGGAGGTAAAGTGGGAAAAGCATCCTACGCTTGTTAAAGTCTCACCTACCCTTCAGCTGGAGTAGAATGGGGCGGGGGGGGGGGGTCACCGGAGTAAGGAATATTACCGAAGGTTTGTCTTCATTGGATGAGGCATAACGAGACAATCAGTTTGCTCTGGGCTCTAGACAGAACAATTGCCAGACTCAGAAATTCATGCAACGTTGAAGTAGCGATCTCACCTTGCTCTAACAGGATGTAAGAGCAGTAATGCAAATGTGACCTGAAACAGGGTTTAGGAGTAGCAACCCCAGCAAGTGTGATAACGCATAGGCATATACCACATCTGGTGTATTAACTCTTAGTTTCTTGGTGGTCCAGAAGGTGGTAGCATGTTGTCAAACAATGCCATAAGTCCTGTGTAGGGTAAACAGAAGTTCCTGGAGGCAGATTCTGCTTGGCCCTCCTCTGGGTGTATTTGGAATGCCTCTGCACCCACTCACGCATGGCATCTCAAATGGGGAAGGGAGGAGGCTAGGCTGTTTCCCTCTCCCTTCTCTAGACTGGTTGGCAGCGTGAGCTAGCACTATGGCAGAGAAGATTTGATTTTTGATCTGAACAGGTCTTCAAATGAGAGGTTTTGAGGAATACAACCTATTCAGCTTATTAGATCTACCTATTCATTTGTCAGTAATGGTTTAACTATAGTTGATTAAGAACTCAAGTGCATGCTGCTCTAATGTAAAGGAAAGATAGGAGAAAGAAGTGTAACAAGAGACTTGTTTGGCTAAACCACAAGCTCCTCGATGACCTGAAACTTAAATAGGAATCTTACAAAAAGAGGGGTTTTCTTAAGGGTGTCTCTAAGAGTATAGTGTGGGTATGCAGGGAGAAAAGCAAAATGCTCAAATAGCAAATTGAGATGCAGCCAACAGGACATAAAAGGCAACACAAAATTATTCTGTAAATGTGTATGTCTTTATTGAACGGTAAGGGGAATAATGGAAGACACAGAGAAGGCTGAAGTGTTAAATGTCTCTTTCATCTCAGTCTTCCAAAAAAGGCCAACTGTGTCATGACAAACCCAGTTACCAGCAAGGACAAAGGGCAGATACTCAGCATGGAATAAGGGGAGAACCAATTAGAGATTATTTAGATAATTCGGATATTTTCAAATCAGCAGATGAGATTCATCCCAGAGTACTCAAGGAATTAGCTAAAGGAATTATAGAGGCACTGGCTATTATCTTTGAGAACACATTGAGGTCAGGTGAGGTCTCAGAAGACTAGAAAAGGGCATTTATCATGCCCAGCCTTAAAAAGGGAAAAAGGAAGACCCAGAGAATTACAGACCAGCCAGCCTAACTCTGAGACCTGGAGAGATACTGGAGCATATTATGAACCAGTTCATTTGTAAACACATGAAGACCAACAAGATATATGAATTTGTCTGCAACACATCAGGCTTAACCAGTATGATACCCTTCTAGATCAAGGTAACAGCCTCAGTGGATTGGACCTTGTGAATGAGGGTCCAATTTGGCTTTAGTAAGGCATTTGACATGGTCTCCCATGCCAATCTTACAATTAAGCTAATGAAATATGGCCTAGATGAAACTACAGTGGAGATGCAGACCTGACTAGCTAATCATACTCACAGAGTAATATTCAATGGCTAAGTGGAGAGAGGTGTCTAATGAGACTTCCCAGGAGACTGTCTGGGGTCCAGTACTGTTCAATAGTTTCTTTGATGACTTGAAGAATGGAAGTGAATATATACGGAGTAAATCTCTGGGTGACATGAAGCTTTATGGAGTTGCAGATGCTCTGGAGAATAGAATCAGGATTCAAAATGATCTTGCTAAACTGGAAAACAATCTGCAATGAATAGGATGGAATTCTGTAAGAACAAGTGCAAAGTACTACACTTATGAGGGAACAATCACAGGAACAAATACAAAGGGGTTGGGGGTGGAGGGGGTGAGGTTACTGGCTAGACTGCAGCCCTTCAGGAAAGCATGTGGGAGTTATGATAGACAGAAAGCTGGATATGGTTCAATGATGTCATACCATTGCCAAAAAAACCTTCATAGCATACTTGGCTGTATTACAGGAGAGTCATATGCAAGTCATGGGAAATGATTTTCCATTCTTCTGTTCAGCACTGATGAGGTCTCACCTGGTGTACAGGGTCCAGTTTTGGGCATGATACTTCAAGAATGATGTGGACAATTCAGAAGCAGTCCAGAGGAGAGCAAGAAGTATGATTTGAGGTTTAGTAGATATGACACAGAAGGAAAGGTTGAAAGAAATGGGATTGTTTAGCTTGTAGAAAAGAAGACTGAGGTCAGATTTGATTGCATTTTTCAAATACAGAAAAGGGTTGCTATAAGGAGGATGGCAATCACTTGTTCTTTGCATCCACAGGGGACAAGGCATGAAATAATGAACTGAAACTGCAACAAGGGAGGTATAAATTAACCACCCAAACAGTGTGTTTGTTTTACTATTAAAGTACTGGATCAGATTACCTAGAGAGTTTATGGTATCTTCATCGCTGGAAGTTTTTACCTGCAAGCTAGAGAAATATTTGCCTGGGAAAGCTTAGCCAAAGATGCTGCTGCCTTGAGCAGGCGGTTGGATTAGATGACCTTTCAAGGTCCCTTCCAGCCATTTTTCTATGGTTCTGTGGCTGCCAATAAAGATGTATTTATATCTGAATAAGTGACTGCAGTATTCAAGTGCAAATACATGTTGGACATACATAGTAAAAAGAAGTACTGTGTGAATGGCTTTTCCTAAAGTAAAGCTCCCATTGACTGCAAGGAGAACATTTGGCCAATTCTGGACACTGTTGAAAACCCTGCACCATTTGTGCACTAAGTTTGAGTTCTTGTTGCCATGGGAATCATCTTTTTTAATTTTCTGACTTTTATGCATTTAATTCTCCAAGTTGCATTAACATACCATTTTTGCATCATCACCCCACCTACCTTGTCTATAGGACCTTTCACTGGTAAATCTCAAAGCACTGTTGCTCAAAAGAAGTCAATGATGCTATCTCCATCTTGTAAATGGTGACACTGAGATGAAGGAGGGGCTTGGTCAAGGTCAACCATTAGAACACTAGGAGAGCCAGGACAGAAGAACCCTGAAGATCCTATTAAAACATACATGGAAACAAGCTGATATCCTGAAAGGTTATTCAGTGGGTAGCTTGACTTTAGAGAAGAAAGTATGAAGACCTTTTCTCCCTTAATTTATTTAATTTCACATCAAATTGGTTCTTATGCATTCCCTAATTGACTGTCTTTAATAATTACTTATTTTTTCTCCTTGGTGTGTTTTAAATCTCAGTGTTTCCCTCTCTCTTTTTTTAGGTTGTTTCCTATTTTTTTATCAAGACATTCCCTTTCATTTTGCAGGCCACTGGCATATTTACTCATAAGGCAGTCTATACACCTCCTGGCATCAGTCCAGCCAGGCAGCTCTATTTATCTGGTAATCAGTTTGTTGACAAAGCTACCTGAGCTAATGCTGATCTACAGATTACTCCATTGTCCTAGATTTTCCAGGCACTCATATGATTCTGCTTGGTCATTTTTTCATTCCTGCTCACTCCCTAGATTTCTACATCAATTCCTTTGACTTGTCTAGCAGAGTCAGCATGGGCAGGGAAGTCTGGTACTTGGTACTGAGCAGCAGGCCCATTGACGCGGGCATCCTCCTCTTTCTCTTTGCATCTAGTGGCCTTGTAGAACTGCTCCTAGCTAGCAGCCACGGTGGCATCCACAGAAGCTCTGTGGTATGACCCAGTTGAAGATGGAGAAGGAGGCAGTATATATTTCTTTGGACTGGGGTGGGCGGGGGTCTGAACTTATTATTACTCCCACCATAGAAGAATACCCTTCTGCAACTGCATGGATGGATGAAGAAAGGAATAGATAGCCAGTAGTGCTATCATTAAGATTATGCTTTGAGTTCAAAGCATGGCTCTGAAACCAATGGATTTGCTTAAATATTCTTGAAAAGTGCTGTGAATTGCCATAGTCCAGCATGGTTAAAAGCTGGGCTCATTTGCCAAAGGGACTCTTGAGATACAGGCCTCTCCCAAAGATCACCTACTCACCTGGCGCTTTAGTTGTGCATGACTCTTGCTCAGACTATGGCTCTGGCCCCTCCTGAACTGACTGTTGCTGTTTAGGATCTCTCTTACCTACTACACAGCCTGTTAATCTGTAGTCAGGTAGAAGGCAGGGCAGAGTTGAACCTTACAGTGCAGTGCTGCTCAACATTTTGGCCTCAGAAGCCAGGTAAGTGAGGCTAGGCCAGTCCATGGGCCAGATTGAGCCCCACATGCCAGGATGGGACCCTGGGGCCTAGTGCTGCCCCTGCCCAGCTCTGCATGCTGGGATCCAGTGCCTGATCCATAGTTCAGGGCCTGGGGCTCCCACTGAGGATAGAAATTTGGCAATGCCACTCGTTTGCTGTCACCAAATTTCCAGACCTGTGGGGAGACCTGCAGGCCAGATGACATGGTTCAGAGGGCTGAATCTGGCCTGTGAACTGGTTGTTGGGCACCTCATTGTAGTCTATAAGGTACAACTTGGCCTCATCTTCTACACAGCATATGGTGCCTTTGTGGGAAAGCAGTATACAAAGTGATTAAAGGTTAAGTTTAGAAATACACACCTTGGCCTCATTTGCTCAAGGCAAAATGGATGTAACACACTTATACAGCAAGACTAGCTCTCTAAAGTGTTTCCAGGCAGTCTTTTGGAATTGGTGTAGTTACTTCCCCTCAACTATACACATGAGAAAATCTCAGCCTTCCCCTTGGGCCTCTTCAGAGAATGTGTATTGTGCAGGTGTGCTGCATTTTGCTGCGACTCCTTTTGGAGAGTTTGCTCAGATACCCACATTTAAGATTAATATTTCAAAGTAGCCTAAAACCCATTTGTGGATTCTGAATGGATTTAAAAGAAATAGCAAAAAAATCAGCAATCATAAGGGGAAGATGAAAATAATTATTGTCCATGTAAGGCAGGGGTGTTAAACTCATGTGGTACGTGTCCCGGGCCCTGCACTCGTATGGGTCATCTCAAGATCTAGAACCAACACTGGGGTCCAAATAATATTTGACACCCCTGTAAGCTATGCAAGTTGAACAAGAACGTTCTGATTAAACAGTTATGTTAGAAAATGCTTATTTGTTGAAACCAAAGATTTTTGTTGGGAAAAAAAAAAAATTTTTGTTCAAAAAGCCCAAAGGGACAATATGAATGAATTTTTCATTTTTTTAAAATTTCCGCAATTGTCAAAATAAGAACTTACCACTGTTTTAAAACAGTGATTCTCCAATTTAAAATGACCTGTTATTAAAAAACTTGAGTTTCTTATAATGAAGAAAGTACAAAGTGGCCCAAATCAAGGTGAAATATTTTTAAATTATCAAAGCAAAACTTTCTAAATGCCTCAAAATGAGGTTTCCATTTTTGGTGTACATTCTAAGATTGGATTTTTTCCCCCCAATATCTCAAATATTTTCATGGGACAGGAAAACCAAACTGATCAAATCCAGTTGTGACTTACACTCTTCATAGACTTTCTGAACAACAGAACCAAGTGTGATCAGAGGAAAGTAGCTGGCTGTGAGAATATCATTTGTTCAACGATCCCGTACTACACACATGAGTTGACCATTATGTTCTCAGTATCTTATAAGATTTTGGTGCAGAACTAGACTGTGGTTCAAGAGACTGTCACAGCTGAAAGTAAGCATTTTGCCAACTTTTCCTCTTAAGATCATGGCCTAGGAGAGCTACTGAGTGACCAACACCTCTGTAAGACAACAATCACTATGTTAAAAACAGCTGTTAGTTTAAGACAACAAAGACATGTTTTTTGAAAGAATAACTTGATTACTATTACTCTGGTGATGAACCGGGCTTCCAAATCAAATAGTTCTGAATTTCTATCTGCACTGTGAAGATAACACTCAGCTCTAGCTCACTTTTATATCAAATGTAAAGAATGACTATTGGTACTGAGATTCAGTCAGCACCCGGCTGAAGAACATCAAGCTAAAGCTGAACCCAAGCAATCCAGAAGTGTTCTTCTTGTGAATATCATATAAAAATTATTCTAGGATAGGAGGAACATTGAAAAAAGTCCTTTCCTTCTCTTTAACATCTCATTACACTGAGTATCTTGAATTCAATCTGTAGTCTAGACCTATTTTTGAATGTCCGTTTTGCCCTTACAGCAAAAATGTTCACTTCCATGTGTGACTCGTCAGAAGACCTGACTCCATCTTGTCAGGCTTTGAGATGGTCACCGCTATCATGATTTGTGATCAGGCTCAATAATGTCGACTTACAAAGCCTAGAAAAGAAGGTCATCACACACCAAACTCATTGATGTGCAGCTACCTTCGGCAATGCATCATCCCGGGAACTCTTCGACCATCCCCTCTACCATGGCTCCTAGTCCTAAGCCACATTGTTCCCCTGCATGTCCTATGTGAAGTTGCAACTAGCAAGCTACTGAAGAAGTTCTATACTGATCCAAGCCTGCCACTGTATGATGATCTCTCAAATCCACCTGCTGCACCTCTACCATCACAACACCCACTGCGGTCCAAACTGCCACACCAGGACCACATGGCAGAGACCCTCTGGTGTGAGGAATGGAGGTCAACATCACCAGTAAATAAATTCCTTATCACAGATCTTGTCTGCCCCCCTGCCTTCTACCTGCAATGCCATCAGTGGGCCTTGCTGAATAGGTTCTGGACAGGGCAAGGTCTGTGTATGGCCAACCTCTACTGTTGGGGCTTTTGCGACAACCCAGACTGTAGCTCTGGCAAAACACACACCATGTTGCATTTTGTCTAATGTCTATGACTATGTTCAGCACTGGACTACAGGAACTGCACGTGGCCACTGAGGCCGCTATTGCATGGCTAAGTAATTATGCTCATGCTGATTGATTGACTGGGTCCCCACTAAATGCAGTGTCCACTTCAAGGACTTGATCATGGCAGGCCAGGCCTTGTATAGGGCTGTATCTAGCTCCTTAACTCAATGACCCTCCCTCCATAGCTGCACCCTTTTATGATTGTGGTATTTCCCTGGAACCAGGGGACAATGTACTAAAAAAGAAAAGGTTTATGAATGCTGGAGAGAAGGAATTTTCACGAGCATTGATCCAGGACTATTGAAAGGAGCGACTGCAATCTTCAGTGCACTCGAAACTAAGGCAAGACTCTCCTCTACTGACTATTACTCTGTGGGTGTGTCTACATGAGATGCTTACTGTGTGTGAGCCTAATAACATGGCAGAAGTAGTGTGGCAGTTAAAAATTGTGCTAATAGCCTGCTGCACAGAGTTATTAGACTACTGTGCAGTAAGTGTCACAAAAGCAGCATGTGCTGGCGTTACTGCGCAGCAACTCTAGTTACTGTGCATTTAGTTAGCACTTCATTAAGCAGTAACTAAAGTGCATTAATGAACATGTAGACGTGCCTTGTTAAGATGCACAGCTAATTAAATCAACAAAAAAAGCCTATAGACTGATCAAATTACTTCCTCTAAAAGACAAGAAAGACCAAAGTGAAAGCTTGTTACTGTTATTCTAAATATTAATGAGTTGCTTGAAAATTTGGGTAACAAAAGCCATAAAAGTAAGTAGGTAGGTAGGTAGGTAGGTAGATGGATGGGTTCCTAAAAACACTGCATACTACACAGGGGCGTTAGGAGGGGTGTGTGAGTGCATGTATGTGTGCGTGTCTGAATAGGGCGTTCTGTGCCACTTGCCACCATCAATTTAGGGTTAACCTATTAGGTTTTTCACAGAGCTCGGGAATTCTGGGAATAAACAGATCCACCACTTTTCCAAGGGGACACAGAAAGAGAGAGTGGTGGGGGGTGGGGTGGGGAATAAGGGGTTGGAGAGAGAAAGAGGGAGAGAGAGAAAAAGAGAGAGAGTGCAGGGAGGAGGGGAAATGAAAGGATATTATTTTTTTTGTATCTGTCATTTCCCTGCTATCTCCCATATGACTTCTTAATCCATCAGAATGCTGGGAAGATAATGTTTTGGGCGAAATAACATGAGAGAGAGGATAGACTCCCAAGGACCAATATCTTTATTGCTCGGAGGATAAACGGATTATGTCAGCCATTTTCTGTTGCTGACAGCTTTTCTTATTAACCGATTTTATTTTTTAATCTTCCAGGGAAGAAATATGGTTTTATGTCACAATAAAACGCCGGTCACATCTAATTCTGCCCTCAAACAAACAGATTTCTGAAAGCCTTGCAGAGAAATTTGAAATAACTTTAAAGAGGGGGTTTTTGGATAAAGTCTTTATCCAGAGGCTTGTTCAACCGCAGAGTAAAAGGTTTAGAGAGTGAGAGAGAGAGAGAGAGTGGGAGAGACAGAGAGAGAGAGAGGGAGAGAAAAGTCCCTCACAGTTGTTTTTCCTGGTTGATCCCTATTAAAAGAAACTCTTCATTGTGGCGTACTCAAGGAAATACAGCTCAGACGAAAGAGTCACATGAATGTTAACAAATATGGCTATTTGTGTGGCTTATGCTCTGCGCTGGGCTTAGAGATGTTGTGTGTGACACTCAGAGAATGAAGGAAGCAATCATTAGAATCCCAGCAACCTGCTTAACTGCCTTCTTTCATACTCCCCCTTTTGATCTGACACTTTTTTCTTCAGTTTTGCTGGGATTACTGTGGAAGATGCTAATAAAGTATCATATACATTGTAGGCAGAGCGATAAGAAAGTCTGCTCTGATGAAACTTTGCAGCTTAAAGCAAGCTAGGCTTTTACTTGTTGCTCATTCTCCAGTGTAGACCTGAATTTTATTCGTGTTTTCTTTGTTTCTTTTTTTGCCTCCAGAACACTGGGCTGGCGGCCCCTGAAGACTGCACGTATAACTTCGGTGGAGATGTACAGAAGGCACCATTAAACTGATCAAACCCCAGGCACTCATGGATATTTTTCTTCACTGGACCTCAGTTTTAGGGGTCAACCCAAATCTTAACCTAAATTTACTTCAGTTCCTCCAAGACAGAATGCTCTCCAGCTTGCCTTATATCAGAAATGTGCCATGCAACAGAGGTTATTTGAAGCTTTATGTAGGCTAAAAAAGTAAACTCGCCATTCTTTAAATTTCCTCTTCCGCTACAAATACAGTCCTAAGGTACTCAACTCTGAAACTCAGGGCTAATTAAAATTAATTGATACCTCTTGTTGATGCCTCACTTTCATGATTATTTTACCAAGTGCTGACCACAGATGATGTAAGGACCCATTGCACTAGGGGCTGTACAAATGTATACTAATGGGCTGCCTCCGTTCCAAAGAGCTTTCAATCTACATAGACTAATGCAGCGGTATTGTTATTTCCCAATATTGGAGGTTTGGGATACTGTATTGGCAAAGTGTGGAGATAGCTGGAAGGACAAAGCTGCACTTTGTACCAGTGTCATAAATCCACTATCCTGAATGAGTGCAACCACCTATCCAGTTTAAAGTACAGGTTTGTTGGCATAACTGCCTCTACACTAGAAGCCATATCCTATTCCACCTGTTAGGTGCCTTGGTCTCATCCAGTTCCTTGCTTCTCACGTTGATGAGAAACCATTAACTCATCTACTTTTATAATAAGCCATCATCTTAGCCTTAAGACCAAACCAAAAAGACAGCAAGGTGGAGGAGGAGGAACCACACACGTCTTGTGTTAGCAGTGTTTTAGGGACTTAAGCAGGGTGAAATGGGATTGTACTTAGGCAACTGCATCCACTCAGGTGCCTCATGAGTGGAATAGGTTCTGGCCTTTGGGTTTTGACCAGCATAGCTGTGACAGTCAGGGATCACACCTCTCCTCCCCACTGAGATAGCTCTGTAATGCAGACCTGCCCTAAATGATTTGCTGTGTGTAGCACAGGAAGTCTTTGGTGAAAGTAAAATCTCAGTTTCTAGACGCCTCATCCAGTATTACCAACACAAGGAGCCCTCTTGATACACTGGGATTCCCAAGCTGAGATTTCAGTGAAGAGGAACTGGCTGCTTTACCTAAAAGTGGCCCAGCATTGGAGAGATGCTGTTTTGCATTCCACAAGCCTGAAGTGCAGTGAAGATACGGCTAGCCATAAAGGCATGAGGCTAGCTGGAACATTTTGAAAGCTGCCCAGAATGACCTGACACCATGTCCACATAGGGGGGCAGCCAGTATGCTTTGTGATTTGTGCTCTGGGGCTGGCGACCTAGAAGAGAGAACAATAACAATGATTATAGCTATCCATAAGAACATGAATCATTGTCATAAAATATTTCATTTAATGAAGAAAGCAGGAAAAGAGAACACTACATAGAGCAGGGGCGGGCAATTATTTTGGGCAGAGGGCCGCTTACTGAGTTTTGGCAAGCCACCCAGGGCCACACGACAGGCAGCCAGGGGCAGATAAATATTAATTTTCTAAATTTTTTAGGGGCCCCATGAGCCAGATAGAATGGCCTGGCGGGCTGCAGCTGGCCCCCGGGCCACATTTTGCCCACCCCTGACATAGAGGAACAGGAATTACAAGACTATATTAGCTCTCTTCGCCATTCTATTTGTTAACCATGCAAATCACAGAATCACAGGAAATGAAGGTGGAAGGGACCTCAGGCAGTTGCATCTAGTCCAACCCCTGCTCAGAGCATGACAAACCGCAACTAGATCATCCTAGCCAAAAATGCCTGGGCCCTTTTATAATGCAATTAATCTCTTGCCTCAGTGATGTTTTGTGGCAATGGCTAATAAGCTAATAATGCTAATAATCATTAGCTAATAATGCACTATGTGAAAAGGGGAGTCAAGTTTGAATGAGATTACTTCAGGTTTTGCTAAATGATTCTCATTCGTGTGTAATTTCCAAGAGTAAATGGAATTACCACATATGCCTTCTCACAACCTTTTCTTATTATGTATATCTTTAACATATCCCTTCCTATTCCTCCCCTCTCTAAGGTAATCTCTTCAGGTTCACACACATGAGATTTTCCCCATGCATCCCTTCCACATCCTTACATGGGGCTGGCTCTTTTACTCCTGCTGTACATTGCACAGAGGTCTCTTCTGGGCTGCCCACACCAACCAGCCCCTTTCATAGCTTGAGTCAATTTAATACGTGGTTGCAGATTCTTTCCTGTCTCTGCTTCAGTTATCATGAGTGGTGCTGATGTCCAGTACAGGCAAGAAGCTGCTTAATGTTCACACAGGTTTGCTTCCCGGGGCCCTACAGTACTGTTTTTTATAAAGATGTGACCATACCATTTATAGTTAGCACACAAAAATACAGCTGCTTAATTTCTTGGGGCAACTATAGATGGTGAATGGTTTAATTCATCAGTCCATCTATGCTTTCACATTACTTTTATATCCCCCAGCACCAAGTGCCTGGGTACCTTTCAGTATACTTATTCTTACAATAGTCATGGGAGATAAGACAAAGAGGCTAAGTGACCAAGGTTATGCAGCAGATGGGACACATACACAGTGGTTTTACATCTTATTTAGGCCAGAGACCTCATTTTGAGGCAATAAATCAAACATGATGCTCTACAAATATATGACTACACATGTGAGCATTGCTGTGTGACTTACAGCGAGTCAAACTGGACCCTGCATAGATGCACATGAGGGAAGAAGACACCATTTTCAGTCAGCAGCCCACTTGTGTCCCTCTTGTTTTGGCCTCTTCACAGCTCACAGCTGTACTCCTTGCTTTCACCTCTGTACAGGAGGAGGAGGGGTCATAGGGATAAAGCTCAGATCTCAGGGATCCCTGATGGTTCTGCTCACCCCCCCTAGGCACATCAGAGCAGTTCCCAAAATGTCTTTGGTCAGACCCAGGACGATCAATCAAATGAGATACAACGATGGGCGTACCCTTTGCAAACTGCTGAGAGCGCAATGTGAATGGAAACCAAAGAATTGAGTCAACGTCCTTCAGAGCTGTATGAAATACTGCTGTACATGCGGCCAAAGTTACAAACCAGGACCTCAGCCAGAGCCATGACACTGAGGCAATGAATCAAATGAAAAGGACAATGGGAGATAGCCACAGGCTTGACACATTAGACTGCAAACGCAATTACGTTGTGTAATGACGAGAGGAGGAAACTACACACAGTCTGCTCAGGAAGGTTTATGTACGAGCGTGCTCTAAGATCTTACGGTGAAATATTTTGTGAAAGGAAAATGGGATTTTTATAAATGAAAAATCAGTTCAGAAGCATTTGCTTTCATGAATAGGGTTTGGTTTTCCATTAGAAAACTGAGAAGCCAAAACATAATGTTTTGGGGGTTTGTTTGGCCCTCAATTTTTGTTTTGTAGCAATATTTGGTCATTATAAAAATATTCAATAGGAAAAAACCCCCCACATCCATCATTTTTCAAGTTTTAGTTGCTTTTGTTAGGGAAAAAAATCAAAATTCCCTGCCAACAGTGTAAGTGGAAAGGAAAACCCTTTTCATTTTTGCTGAAATTTTCTATGGGGAAAATGTTCCATTCAGTTCTGCTGCCTTATCTTTTTTCAGTTCCTGCAGTCAAGGAAAAACTTTGGTATTTTTAGACCTGGATCCTATGTTTATAGCTAAATATCCTGGTCTTTCTTCTAAGCAAGGGAAGAGGAAGGGAAAAGAGGTAAAATGTCCTAAAATTCTTTGCACCAACTGATTTTCTGCTGCCTTCTTTCTCTCCCTAAATTGATTTCTGCCCTTTCCACCAGAGATTCAATGCCTCGTTACTTGGTTTAGGTGTAGTTCTGGAATATAAAGGTCAGGGAAGAAATATTGGCTTATTTGAAGTCAGTGGCAAAATTCCATTTGACTCCAAAGAGGCTAGATTTCACTCATATCAGTAAGTCAGGGAACAAAAAAAATGTAGCAAAACAATATCATGCTCAGGTCCAACAGGTTGCTTGGGAAATCATGAAGATTGATGATTTCCTGTTTCCCTGACTCTCTAAGGCAGTGATTCTCAACCAGGGTGCCATGGCACCCTGGGGTACTTTAAGATCCTTTTGTGGGTGCCCCACAATGTTAGATGTGCCGACAGGATTCACAAGATAAACCCAGAGTTTTCAAATAGGAATCCATAGTGTTAAAACATCTAGATCTGTTGTGGTCTTTCTACGTTCTTTGCAATAGAAGAATTGGTCTATTATTTTGTTGTATTCAGAGAAAGAGAGAAAACTAATAGCTGGCATTTTCTGTGGGTGCCTCTGTTCTATCAAGGGGTACCTCAACATCTATCCAAGTGTGCCTTGAATCTACTGAGGGGTGCCTTGAGTTTAAAAAAGTTTAGAACCACTGGTCTAAGCCATCTATCACTTTGTATTTAAGCCCCAGTTTAAGCATATGCTAAATTTTAAGCTTTTGGGGTTTTTTTGCCCTTTTCACCTCAGTGGGGCCTAAATGAATATTTAGAGCAAGCCACTCACACTGAATCTGCAGTGTTTTCAAGTTTTTGTACAATATATTATGAGCCATTTAACAACATTTAAATTTAACAACAATAAGAATAATATAGTTCCCCCCAAATACACCGTATTTCCTGGATGAATTACTTATTACTGTGACAGCCTCTGGCTTCTTTACTTGTCATTCCACCCAGGAAGAGCACACACCAACCGCTGAAACTTCCTTAGCCTGATGAAGGGTTTTTGAACTCAAAAGCTTGCTTAAAAATTGTTTTCCAACTATTTAAGTTGGTCTAATAAAAGGTATCAGATTCACCCAAAGAACCTTGTCTGCCTACGTCCGTAAGACCAACATGGCTACAACCTACACCCCTGTAACATGGAGGATATTGAATTCAACCGTTTGAAATGGAAACTGTACAACATGAAAAAGCAAGAAGCCAAACTCAACAGCGACATATATTTTCTAAGCCTATGCAAGAAACACAACTTTGTTCCCCGAGGACTAACCATCTACAATTCTCTGCTACTACATACAACTCCAAATATGCTTCACAGCTGTGCAAAAGAACTTCAGAGAAAATTAGAAATCATCTACTTCACCTAATCTACTCCAAAAGAGACCAACTCAGGAAGGAAATCATCACATAGTACAACAACTTAAAAAGACAGAAATCCAATCTTCTTCCTTAATGATATACAATGGGTACAAAGAGACTTTGATAAACTTTCTACAACATTCATCTTACACAAAAAGAAGAAATGGAACAAATTACTCCAAGAACAAGTTCCCCAGCCGCAAGACAACCATCAGAGGAACAACACCAACACCTTACCACGTTCCAACCTCAGACTTGATGAAACTGAAAACAGCAACCAACCCTCAAATATCATCAATCTCTCCACACACCAAAATTGAAAAATCTGTCCTTTCTAAAGGCCTACATTTCTGTCCAGAAAAATACCCTAATAAAGTGCTTCAATGTAGAGAACTAGAAGAATTCTTCTGATGCCTCTGCCTCGAGGAATATTTCCACAACCGAACTGAATCCACTCCCAACAACAACTCATCCTCTGACAACACTCAGGAAAAGATCAACCCAAACCCCCACAAAAAGTCAGACTGGACACCTCACAGTGAACAAAACCCTAACCTTGACCACTGCATTGAGTGCTTCAGGGAAAGGATGAACAATGAAATAATCAGCAACACATGCCACCATAACAACCTCTCTTGACCAGAGAAAAAGGCCATAGAATCTCTAAGCTCGAACCACCAAATAGTAATAAAACCATCAGATAAAGGAGGAGCCATAGTCATCCTAAACTGTGACGACTACATAAAGGAAGCCAACAGACAACTCTCTGACACCACCTATTACAAAGAACTACAAGAAGATGCTACTCCCCTTTTCACCAAGAAACTCAACAATACCATCAAATAATTTCCATCAGGACTACAAGAAAAACTACAGACCTTGATCTCCCCACTACCTAACATGGGGACTTTTTACATGCTCCCTAAAATCCACAAACAAGAGAATGCTAGCAGACCTATTATATCCAACCATGGGACCCCAACTGAGGAAATATCAGCTTTCACTGAATCAGTCCTAAAACCGCTCGTCACCCACAGAGCAAGTTTTGTCCAAGACACTGCAGACTTTCTACAGAAACTTAAAAACATAGACCACCTTCCCAGGAATGCTCTCCTAGCCACCACTAGCCTATATACCAACATCCTACACGTATGGCATTCAAGCCTGCCTTACATATCTACAGGAACAAGATTACAACTCAGAATACAACTCAGATGCAAAGATATTACTGACCTTATACACTTCATCCTCACACACAAAAATTTCACTTTCAATAATGAACACTTCCTCCAGATGATGGGAACAGCTATGGGCACCAAAATGGCCCCACAGTATGCCAACTTTTTTATGAGCCACCTGGAAGAAGACTTCCTCAAGAACTGCACCATCAAACCCTTGTTATACTTAAGATATATTGATGATATCTTCACCATTTGGACTGAAAACCTGCAATCTCTGATTGAGTTTTATCAGAAATTCAACAATCACCATCCCTCCATCTGACTTTCTCTAGAATATTCCAGTACCAACATCTCCTTTTTAGACACGATGATCAGTATCCAGAATGATAAAATACAGACCACGTTATACAAGAAACCCACAGAACAACATACATATCTGCACAGAACCAGCAATCACCCTAAACACACCAAAAAAGCCATGATATACAGCCAAGCCCTCAGATACCACCAAATTTGCACTGAAGAGAACACCCGGGATTGCCACCTCACCAATCTTAAAAAGGCTTTCACCCAACAAGGACACTCCTCCAGAGGGAGAGATTGAACATTTGAAAGAACCACCCAGATACCACACGAAGAACTGCTGCAGTACAGAAGAAACCTCCCAACAAATCACACACTGCTGGTTATGACATATCACCCCTCCCTTGAACCCGTACAGAAAATCCTCAAATAACTGCAACCCATACTAGAAAGAGACCCTATTCTTAAAGAGAACTTCCCAGAGCCACTCATCCTAGCCTGCAAACAAGCACTGAACCTTGCCAACCTCATCACTGGAAGCAAACTTCCTCAAGCCCAGAACACACCAAATGGATCCAGACCATGCCATGATGAGAAATGCAAAAACCTGCCAGCACATCTCCACCACCCCCACAACCACTACACCCCACAACAGAGCCATCAGCATTCCCAGACCTTACAGCTGCACCTCCAGAAATGTAATATACCTCATCCAATGCATCAAATGCCCTGATGGAAAATACATAGGAGAGACCAGACAACAACTGCGCACCAGAATAAACGCACACCAGTAGTGTATCAAAGACAGGAATACCCAATGACCTGTGGGGGCACATTTCTCACAAGAAAACCACTCTCTCTCCAATCTCTCAGTCCTGATCCTCAAAGGGAACTTGCAAAAAACTTCCCAGAGACGAGCCTATGAACTCCACTTCACCAACCTCCTGGACACTAAAAATCATGGACTAAATATAGACATTGGATTTATGACACATTATAACCCTCCTGACAGCTGAATTCGCAGGTACTTCTCCACTCTTCATCCCCCTTCTCTCCCCACAACCCAGCCTGTCTCTCACCCATTGAGTCCTCAATCTACATCTTCACTGACTGCCTGTCTCGTATGCAGCCCAGCCCAGCCTCTGGCTTCTTCTCTGCTCATTCCATCCAGCAAGAGCACACACCAGCTGCTGCAACTTCCTTAGCTTGATGAAAGGTTTTTGACCCTAAAAGCTTGCTTAAAAATTGTTTTCCAGCTATTTAAGTTGGTCGAATAAAAGATATCAGATTCACCCAAAAAACCTTGTCTGCCTGTGACTGACTAAAACGTTTTTAAAAGAACAGTTTTCCATTGCAAAATGCAGCTTTGAAAGATTGTGCCAATTTTGACCAAAGGGTAAACAAGAACAATGCGAAATGTCCCATTTGGATGGGATGAAACTATTTTGATTTAATTTTCTTTCTATTCCCCTGCTCTAGTTTAGCCTGTTCTGAAATCTAAAATAAAGCAACTCACAAGAATGTGTTAACAAAGGGCATGTCTACACTTCCTCAGGATTGTGCCAGGTGCAGTCAGGAGGAGGCACTCCCATATGTTTTTCATGGGATTATAGGAAAGCAGGGCTTGGAGGGATTTCACAATGTCCTCTCATGCCAGGATCATCCCTGACTAAACTGTCTCGGACAAGTGCCCATCCAGCCTTCTCTTCAAAATTTCCCAAGGACAGAGATTTACAACATCTCTAGGCAGCCTGTTGCAATGCTTGACCATCCTCATCAGTTCCTCCTAATCTTCAGCCTAAATTTCCTCTGCTGCAACTTGAGACCATTTCTCTTTTGGTCGTGGAAAAAAAGCCCAAATCTCCATCTTCTCTATATTAATCCTTCAGGTTTTTGTTATAAAATCCACCCTCAGTCTTCTTTTTTCCAGACTAAAGAACCCTGGTTCCTTCAGCCTTTTGTCATAAGTCATGTTTCCCAGGCTTTTCATAATTTTTCTCACTCTCTCCTCTCTTTCTGATCTGTCCATGTCTGTCTTGAACTGCGGGGCCCAAAACTGGACATGATACTTCAGATGAGGCCTCATCAAGTGTTGAAAAAGCAGAAAAATAAATCCCCTTGATTTGCAAGTGACATTCCTCTTAATACAGTTCAGTATACTGTAAGCCTTTTTGGGCAACAAGGGCACACTCTTGGCTCATTTTCAGCTTATGGTCTACAGTAACTTCCAAATCCTCCCCTGCAGTATTGCTACTTAGCCATTCATTTCCTAGGCTGTATTTCCCAGAGCTTCACGTACCTCCTTGGCACTCAAGTCAAGTTATGATGGTTCTGGGTGTGTGGCAATACATTTGCTTTCCCTTGGTTAAAAAATGATTTTTTTTCAATTTTTGTGGGAATTTTTGAAATTTCAGTGCAATAGAAATTCAACTTTTAACTGGACTCATTTGGTGCAACTTGTGGGTTTGGTTCTGTTCCAGGTCTAAGCAGCTTACATCTCCCCAGACCACATCTGGACAACAAAATCAGACCATAACATAATGTATTCACCAAATAAGATTCTTATAAGTGCTCCCTTTCCCTCAAGCTAAAGGTACCCATGTCAAGAGTCAGGGTAGCAGGCCAGCTAGTTAGCCCCTAATTGGCTTGGTTACCTAATTGGACCTGGCTGCTAGTGGCCTAACTGCTTCCAGCTGGCCCCAGTTGCCTGCATAAGTGAGGCTACTCATTTATAAGCAGCAGCCCTTATAGTACCCAGCTGGCTACTTAACAGGACATATACCTATTTAACAGGGGCCAGATGCCAGTGTGTAGCTCAGTGAGAAGGCTACTACGCTGAAAGAGAGATGGATCTGGGTTCTAGTGTAGGCAGTGGTTCCCAATGGGACAAAAAATTCACCTGCCCCAGTCTGGACCCATTTGCTTCTGACTTGCCAACCTCTGACCCCTTGATCTAGTCTGGAACCCTTCTTCTGGATCCTGACCTTAATTGATCTTGGCCCTCTGAGTTGTGACTGTTTAGGTTCAAGCCCCAACCACCCAATTCCTGGCCATACCACTTAGAATGAAGTCACTTTGATCTTTTAATTTTCTTCTGCTTTTGCAGCTGAGCTTGTAGCAATAGATTTAGTCAAATAATTAGTAGCTTGAACTCAAATAGTTCAAGGTGAGACGAGAATATTACAATTATGTGACAACAGAGAGCTGGTGCAGAATCTGTAGAAGTCATGGTTAGTTAAGCATTGGCAGTCAGGGCCTCTGATGATATATGGATGTTTGAACTAGGAATCAGATGGGAAGCCAAAAGTTTTAGGAATAGGAAGTTGTGTTAGGTGACATTGGAAAAATAATCTATCTTGCTTTTCCCCCCATGTTTTCCATACCATGACAATCTTTTTTTTTAAGATCTGTTATAGATACACATCTTTGGGATGCTGAAAGTGAACTCTATTGTCAGACCTAATTTAAGTAAATTAAAAATATATACATGGCTGATACCTTTGTGCTGTTCCCAAATGAGCTCCATTAGGCCAGGCTGTTGGATCCTCATTCTAGATGCAGGATGCTTTCAAGTGAGGTGATGACATATGGTCTTTTCTCCAGAGAATTCTTAAGAACATAGGACTTACAACTGGAGGGAACTTTCTGAGTTATTGACTCCAGGCTCCTTCTACTACAAGCAGTTACATTAGTGGTGGCCTGTTATTCCATTAATACTTTTACCAAAATCCATCTTAAACACAAGCTTGATTTCCTGCCCTTGCCACTCCTACCTGTTGCAGAACTTCACTTAGAGCTGAGGGCTGGAAACCTTCTTCTAATTTGCAGCCTAAATTTATTTTTAGTTACCTTACATCCATTTATTACTGTGCCAACAGTGTCTTCTTCCTTCAGTAGACCTTCTTTAGTGCTTACCCCTAATGTATTTATAGACTGTGATTCTCTCTCCCCTCAGCCTTTGCATCACCACGCAAAACAAGCCAAATTTGGACAGTGTCCTCTCATCTTCTGATCATGAAAGTAGCCCTGCACTGCACCTGTTCCAGTTTCAATTCATCTTTCCTGAACATGGGTGTATACAGGATTCTAGATGGGGGGTCTCATCTGTGTACAATAATGTCAACATTTCCCTTTCAGAGCTGGAAATACCCTGTGTAGCACATATCAGTGTCACTTTTTTAGTCGTAATGTCTGGAAGTGCCACTCTGAAGAGTACAGATCCTAGAATTGTGACGATGCTTCTAGAGAATATGTATTTGGAAGCCTTCCCTGGACTAAGTTGAACAACTCAGTCTCAAGCCAGTCCTGTGCAATTGTGTTCCAGCCAGCAATGAGAGGCCATAGGAATATCAAGTATGAAAACAATGGAGCAAGCAGGCAGGTAGGATGTCATGGCTATTTTGTCAGAAGTGGAAATGCAAGGGTTAAGTATCCTACTATTGAGTTAACTTATGTTACCTGAAAAAAAATCACACTGGTGGCTTATAATGATCGGGTGATCAGCTGCTACATTCAGGTCTCCCTGCTCCTCTGCCATTTCCTGCTGGTGATTCCCTAGCAGGGAGCAGAAATTCTTGTTATCAGTCCCTGTGGACATGACCTTGCAGTCCCCTTGCAGTGGCAAACAGAACAGTGCCTGAGGTTGGAGTCGGGCAGACAGTGAGGGGCCATAGCTGCCTTCCCTCTGCCTCCCATTTGCACCAAGAAGATGCTGGACACAGCAGCAGATCTGTCCCCAGATCATTCCCTAGGAGTATTGCTGAATTACTGCACCCTAATAATAACAACCCTTTTTTCTCCATTATATGGTTATACCGGCTGCAAAGAATGTGACACATTATGAACAAGTGACCTGTAGAAATCCTGGTTTAAGAAAGTGGGGCCAAAATATTTCTGACTGGTGGGCCTATGCCTTTATTTACATCCCTTAATAGAGGTCTTGATGTTCAGTAGGGCTGATCAGCTGCAGCTCCCCCTAACAGACTGCACTGACACCCTCTGCAGTGCTGATGCTCGAGCAAGGCAGGAAAGGAATAAAGCTACATTAATACTGGTTCCATTAGAAACACTGAAAATAAATAAATGCTGTTTTCAAATGTGGAAAAGAAAAAAATCAATAGGGAAAGAAATATTATTTTTAATCTTCTAAGAGGTTTTTACAAACAACAGGGAGGGGAAAAATTGAAAGCCATGAAAAAAGAGTTGCCAATGTCCTTTTAACCTTTATTTATTATCACTCAGTCCACATCAACCCCTGACTGCAAGATAATTTGGAATTTCATTTTAATTTCAATGTATCATATAATTCAACACAGCTTTTCACAATATTTTTTTTATACTGGAAACTTAAAAAATCTCTCTATAGGAAATGCATCAAGAAAAAAAAGCCCCATAACCCTTCTGCAGCAGTTACTTAATTTATAACATGAAAAGGGTTTGTGTTAAAATATGATAAAAATAAAATCAACAAACTTCAAAAAAGGAATATTCCTTAATAACATGCTTAAGCTTGAAGGGTGGCTGCTGCTCTGCTTTTCTATAGCTTTGTCTGTTCCTTGCATTAGAGTGCAAGTTATTTTGAGACTGGCTTTCATGGGAGTCTTGTCCAGTATGTTGTGTAGAGTTGTTTAATGCCATGAGACTGGTTGCATTAATGGCAATTTTAGAAGAAATCAGGATGCAACTTGGCAAGTCAGGGACTTCAGTCACTGGCTGGAGATGGGTAGCTTTTCCAATCAAGCTTTTCCCGTGCAATCTAGTTTTGGTGTGGTCCAGTGATGGTTGCTCTAATGCTGAGCTGTACAAAATAACTGCCCCTTGGATACGCATGGCAGGTATGCAGGGAATCGGCGCATTCAGGGTAGAGTGTCTCTGTAACAACCTCAGCCCCAGTTCACTTCTCCACAGCTCAGATTTACTGACTTCCAAAGCATCCTGCGTGGCTCACTTAGTATTCATTGAGGGCTGAAGATGAACTAAGCTTGAGGGTAGACCAGGGAGATGTTTATTTTGTGGCCAGGGATCAGTTTTAATTCTGTTTTCAGAAACTGTAAAGCTGCCTGTAAATTAGAAACTGAAACCAACTTCTATAAATTCTAGTCTCACGAGAGGAGGTGTCCAGTTATGACCTGGATAAATATCCATGAAGAAATGCACCAAAAGCACCACCCTCAAATATTACCTTTGACTCTGCAGTCAGGATCTGGAGCTAATTTGCCAGCTAGGTGGCCAGCATGCTGAAGATGGATGCAATCAATGCCCGGTGAAGTCAATGCTTGTTTTTTTTTCCTTGACTGCAATGGCTTCTGGATCCAAGCCTAAATCCATTCAGAACTGCTAAGACTTCCCTTGTCATCAGATTCACCATAGCTGATGCTGCTAAAACATGGTGCAATAAGCTTAACTCTGAACTGCTTTGGGTGCATGGGCATATTTCACATTGAAACCCTTTCTGCTGTTATGGAATCTGGCAGGTAAAGGGCTCATTAACCACTAAAGCTCTGCACCCATGAGGAATAGCTGGGACTTACTACAGGTGTGAACATCCGTAGGGTGTGCCTGTGATGTCAGGTGACTGTACTGAACTGCCAAATCAAGGGGTGGGGCTATGTAAATGCAAACAAGGGTGTTGCATAAATGTAAGTAGCTACAACAAACTCCACTACAAGAATACACACAGATGCAGTAGGGGTAGGGCCTCAACCTGAACTTTTATCAAGATTTTGGGAACAAAGTTAGATATTGCTACCTTGGTTGCCAATCCAAGATTTTTTTACTGACAATCTGGAAGCTTTTTTTTTAATTAAGCGATGGTCAAACTTTTTTTATGACACTAGTTTGTATTGATGCAAGTTTACCTAATGTAAGTGTAAGTCTTCTGCCAGGCCCTTCCCTGCTCCCAGGATCCAGTTAGAAGGGCTGGGTTCACAGTTAGGGATTTAACATCAATTAAAGTAAAGATGTGTGGTTGTCAGTAAAAAGTTAGCACTGAAAAAATGTCTTTGGTTGACAACCTTGCTTAACTGCAGGTTTTACACTGTGTGCTGCTCCCCACCCCACCACCCCTAATCAAGGGCCCCTACTCAGCCCCACACTCTGATGCACCTAGCTGCACCCTGTTCAATGCTGCCCTGCTCTCCTGCCCCATCACCTCCCTCCCCAAAAAAGCCTAGCCTGTCACTCAGAAGTATTATGGGCAGCCTGGAAAGCAGCAGCAGTTACAGCACATGAGGAAAGCTCCCTGCAAGGTACTGCACCTCTACTCAGACACCAGGTAGTGCTGCTGGTCTCTGTCTGGCAGAGCTTCAGTGAAGCTGCAGTGGCTTAGTGTTTTTACTGATAGCTAAAATATTTTTATGGCCCTTACTGAAAGCCACTTTTACCCTCTTTTCCTACAGCCAGTCAGTCAATTTACTGATAGTTGGCAACCCTGATTGCTATCTTGTTTTTCCTGAATAAATTTATGAGTGTAAGAATCCAGTTACACATCAGTGCCACCTTCCTTCAAAAACTCTAGGAAAAATGTCAAGATCTTTAAAGAGAGACTAACATCAGAGGACTCTGAAATGTCCATTTGTATTAAAGTAGTAACAGGAGGCCCCCAGATGAGATCAGATTCCTACTATGAAAGGCACTGTACATCTTTTGAGAGATGACATCAGCCTCCAGGAATCTATAATCCAAATAGGCAAAACAGACAATCACCCTAATTGCATAGAGGGAAAGTTGAAGGACAGGAAGATAAAATGACTCATCTAAGGAATTGGTGTCAGAGCTGAGACCTGATGCTTGGAGATTCACTGTGGGGTTTTAAGGAAAAAGCCACCTTGCTTCTCTAAACCCAGAAACTGCACTGGGTATCAAGAAGAAAGGGCCCAATTGTAGAACTAGCTCTGAAACAGAATCGGGAACATTGTGGCTGTCTGATCTCAACATGTCTCTGTGCACTGTTGTAGCATCAAGATTAACAACTAACTATACCTAAGGTCTTGGTTAGGGCTAGAGCCCTACTGTGCCAGGCGCTGTACAAACATATTCAATGATGTAGTGTTGACAGTGAAAACCTAATGACACAAGTACCTGTTCTGCACTGAGCTCTGAATGAGGAGGTCCCTTCATCTTCCCACAGCTCCTGCATCCTCACAGAGGCCCAGTGGATCTGGGTTTCTGGTCATCAACAGGGTCATACCTATTATGAAAAAGACACCTACAGCAGGAGTTGACAACCTATGGCCCATGTGCCAGATCCAACCCACAGAGTCATTGGATCCAGGGTGTGGACATGGGGCTTTGGCAGTATTTGGTGGCTGGGGGCTTCAACAGCAGCTGTCTTCACATGCTGCCATGGGGGAAAATACCTGATGAAGCTAGTTCACAGTGCCTCAAACCCCAACTGGGTCAGTCCAGCCCAAAGCCTTAAAAGGTTGCCAACTGCTGACCTACAGCAATGGGCAGACAGCTTGGCAGCCATCTGCTTCACCCAGGCTGGCCTAAGTACTTTATCTTCCATCCTACAGAACAATCATACTCTAGTCCTTTTCCTCCATGCACACTTTACATATGGAGAAACTGAGGTGAGGAAAAGCAACAAAATACCCTCAAGGGTCTTCAGTAGGCCAGGGACAGAGTCAAGATATCCTGAATCCCACTCCAGTGCTCCATTCACAAGGTGACACAGCCTCCCATCCCACTACAGAATGAACTGGGACCTCACTGCCTGCTCCCAGGCAAACCCATGGGTATATATCTCTATCTGCGCATGGGAAGCCCAGAGCAGCGTTTGAGCAGGGGAAGGAAAGAAGAAACTTTTTGATGCAAATAGTCCTGGTAATGAATGGATGGGGCCTGCACTTGTTTATTGTCCCAGGGCTCATTTGATTGCCATCATTTTTCTTGCAAATCATGACGGATTGGAAAATAAGTTCCTCGGGCTTTTTTTTCTTTACAATTTTATTTACAAAAATTCCAGAACATTAATTTACTTAATCGAACCCTGACGCAGATGGTGTATTTTGCCCAGCATTTTGGCAGTCACGATGGGCATAAGGAATCTCATATATTTGCGTCAGCTTCCCTCAGCAGTCCCGTTTATCAGGGGCCTCCTTAAGTGACAGGCACAAAAGGTTTGTTTGTGTACTTAAAATTACCAGTTATTCCAGAGCACCGAACAGCCCTATCTGCCATCGCTGAGTTGTTTATTGAGCCTGAAGTGAAGATGGCATAGACCTGGCAAGAAGCAGGCAGACAATAAATTCTTTTTTCAAGAAAGCTGCACCCCGTCCCTCAAAGCGGCTCCTCAAAGGGCAGTCACAGAGAGTGTTTTTCACTGTGGAGATGCTTGACATTATAGCTCAGTAGAAAGACTGGAATTAACATTGTGATTTCCCAGCTGTGTAGATTTTAAGGCTGTTGTGATCACCTGATGTGACCTCCTCAATGACACAAGCTGGAGACTTTCCATCAGGGGTTCCTGCACTGCTAACAAGTGACAGCTTTATTGTACCAGCTGTATAGGAAACCAGAAGTCTTCATTGGGATTTCCACAGCATAAGGCTTGAGCAGAACCGGGGGGTAAGCATTTCAAATTGGGCCCTCAGATGAACAAGGCCAGGCCCAAAAGACTAATATCAAACTGGAACAACCAAGCTTTATGGAGTTTCCCACCCATTCCTCCTATTGTTTGTTCATTTCTATATGCCTCTGCTTTCAAGTTCTGGTGAGCAGAAGGTAACTCGCAGGGTTGGACCTTGGTTTCTAATTGTGTTAGGCTTACTGTAAGCAGTTGTCGGAGTTGAGTCTGGATCAACAGCACTAAAAGAACAGATCACCTGTTGGATATGGACATATGAATAATTTACATGAGGCAAAGGGAGCAGGATTTAGTGTGTATGAGCTAACCCACAATAACTGCCTGTATGCATGCTCTTACCATGTGTAAACTGAAACTTAATCATAACTTGCTCCTCTTCACTAAGACTTTGTGTACTGCTTATCAGAGGGCGCAAATAAACAACACGGGTGCTTCAGGGTAATTTGCTATGCAGTAAAGGGGGGGCACATGGCCAGCTCTCCAAAGCTGGCTGGCTCCAAAGTGGCCACTATTACAGCTCTTTTTATCACTATGTGTGAGGGATCCTACTTGCAGTGAGCTACACTAGCATGAAAATGGCTAGAAGAGTGGACCTATAGCTGGTGTGCTGGTGTAACTTACCCTGGTATAAGGCTCCTGTATACTGTGTGCACTCCACCTTTATTACACAGTAAAGGTGATGTATTCAGTAGCAAACATGTTGTATGTCTGCATGCTGAGCTCCTGAAAAACTTCCAATGGCCTTTACTATGCAGTGAGGTCTCCCATTCCGGCAGTTAGGTGAACTCTGTTTTCTTTCTTTCTCCCTGTCTTTCTGTCTGTCTGTCCATCTCTCTTTCACACACTTTCTTTTTCGCATGTGCATGTTTCGGTCTTTCTTGAGGGATTTACAGCTCCATGTAGCTGTCATGGAAAGTCAGAATCACTGAGAATGGAGCTGGGCTTTGATGACGAGCAGATGAGAAACTCTTGAGTTTGACTTGGGATGGGAGTGTGGAGCCAGTTTATGGAGCAAAGTCCTGGGAACAAAGGTCCCTTGTCAGCTTCAATTTGTATTTCCAAATACAACACAGTAATCAACCCTGAAAGTCAGTAATCATGGACTCCCATGGCTACACCTGAATGAGACAGCATGGTGCACCATCCACCAGCCAGAGGCCGGTGAAAGGGACATTTAAATGTATTTGCATCTAGTCACAGAGAATCCAGGGCACTTTATTGCAGTACAGCGCAAAACTCTTCCTAACAGCTGATGATGGCATCAGTGCCATGCGAGTGCAAGAAGAGTCTTTCTCCACGTTCCTTCATGCCATGAGGGAACATCTGGACTTTTCTCAGTGTGCATTCTCCCTATAACTCTCTGCTGAAATTATCCTTTTGTTACGCTTCTGAAAAATCTGTCCCAGGGCTTTCAGTACCATCCTATTGATCCCACCCCTCCATTTACACAAGTTCTTCTCTCTCTACCCCACCCCATATGTTGACATGATTGCTGTATGATAAATTTTGGATGTTTATTCATTACACACATTTCACCACCTCTCCTGTACTGCTCCAATTGTATGACTTGCAGGGACTTATTCTTAAATTCCAACTCCCCCGTGTACATCCAGACAGATACCAGGGTAAAAAACAATCAGCCCAGCAAAGAAATATATCCACTTCCTCTCCCTATAGATTTTTGCTCAAAATCCCCATGTTCTTGGATCACAGAATGGGCAAGATCCAGGCCTGGGCATACTTATGTTCTGATATATTATGTTCCTTGAAGGCTACAAGAGACCTTTGTTTTATTGCCAGTGGTGTTCTATAGCCACCTTTCACCCTGCCAAGCTGGGGGGTAGCAGACTGCAAATTTGCAATAATTTTAGCTACAGAAAAATTAGTTTATACCCTTTCCCCACTCTTATTGATTGATCTATTTGTTTGCCTGCCTGTGGTTTCCATCTCTGTGAATTTCCTGAGACACTAGTAAGCTGCAGGCTAAAGGGGAAGTTTTCATTGCAGTTAGGTACTCACCTCCCATGGAAAGCCAATGGTGTCTGACTGCCACTTGTGTGTGGTCTCTCTGAGTATCCAGCAACCTTCCAGAACCAAGCAGCGGAGTCAATGACTCGTGAACAAGAAGTGAGAATCCCTGGGTGAATGCATTCCTCTGGATCCAATGAAATATCAGTGTTATGCCAAATAAGGCACAATGATTTGTACCACTTGTTTTTCTAACTATGAACTTTGGTACAAAGAATGATCCTGATTCCATTAATACTAGTGGGGACCACACAGGGCCCAGTGACTTGACAGAGATCCTTGCTCTCTCTCTCTCATATGAAAGTTAACATGATTTTACTATGTGAATTCTAATTGGAGATCATTGTTGGGCAGTAACCCTCCCTACCCTTCTCAGAGGGCTTCTGTTTCTGCTCTTGCTGACCAAACATTTTTAAAAGCTGGCTTCAGAGAAGCAGTTATTTTGTTAGTAATGATGTGCTGGGGTTTTCCCACTATCATTTAGTTTATTCATTATGTGCATGTTCTGAATTTGTATACAAAATAACTGCATCAGATCAGAGGCACAGATGGAGAATGAAACATCCCTTTCTAAGCTCAGTTTTGGACCCTCCTTTATCTCTAACAAGCTCATTGACGCAGCAATTTCTCATACCCTGTGACATTGCACAAAAAGATTAGAAAGTCTGAGGACCAAGGCAAGCTGTTCTTCAGTTAGGATGGCTTGAGAAATTTCTACCATAACCTCTTTATGGCCAGTAGAAGGTGGGATTTCCATGTAGCCTAATAGGTGGGGCATGGCAAAGCTGTAAGCTTTGGAGGTAAGGAGCCAAAGACTGAGTGAAATATTAGGAAGGGAAAGGAAAGGAGGAAGGAAATATTTTTCCTAAGGGAAAAAGAATTCTTGGCAGCATAAGAGTGATATTCCTTATCCTTTTGCTATTTTTTAAAAACTTTCATCGAAACACACAGGAAGGGAAACACACATACATACAGGAAATTATAAACATGTCAGAGAGAACACATTATCCACACATTCATACGATGGGACATTCAGACATACACGTAAGAGGCGACACACACACGTGCAGAGGCGGTGGAAGGCTGGGGCTAATGGGGCTCAGCCCTCCAAAACTCAGGGCAACGGGTAGGGCCACAAGGCAGCCCAGCTGCCAGCTCTGGGTGGCTGCAGCAGGGGTGGGGAGGGGTGCACACACAGCTAGGATCACAGCCCAGCATGTGGATCACTAGTAATATGGCAGGCAAATACCAGTTTCTGAAGGAGAAAGGGCTCAGGGGTAGGACAGATTAAGGCCTCCACATTGAGGGAGGGAGTGGGGCAGGGGCTGGGGTGAATGGGGCCCTGGCCGGACCGGGTGGTGGAACAATCAGAGCCCAGGAGGCTTGTCCAGGGGTGCAGAGCAGGGCAGGGGGGGAACACGTGTGCACCCCAATCTGTGCATGGGGTGAAGGTGGCTGCTGTTGTACGCTGAGCTCTGCACCCTGCTGCAGCTGCCTTGAGAGCCATGCAACACTATATGCCTGCCACAGCTGGGCTGCGCCATGCTCCCTGCCCATCTGGCGGTGAGACGCACTCTCAAGGCAGCTGTAGCAGCAGTGGTTTCTGCCCTGTGTACAGATTGGGGGGCACGTGGCCCTCAGGGCCTCCACTGGGGTGCACACAGTGGTAGAAGCCCCTCTGCACCTCTGGATGAGCTGCTCAGGCTTCGACTGTCCCACCATCCGGCCTGGCCAGGGCCTCATTCACTCCATCCCCATCTCCTGCCTCTGCCCCACTCCCTTCCAAACTGTGGGGGCCTCAATCTGCTCCCCCCATACCCCTTCCCTCTCCCGCTGCCTCTTCCCCCACAGACTTACCTGTTAGGGAGGGGGGGTGTGCGTGCATGCTTGCACACAGGTGCTCAGCGCCCCCCAATGATATTTTCTCCCTCTGCTTATGCCCCCACCCGCACACATGAAGGGACACAAAAAAGGACACATACACATGCACAAACAGGAGGCAGTATACACATACATGACGTGGTGGCTGTGAACCCAAGCCAGTTTGCGCAGATTTGCCAAGGAGCAGAGAGGTAAGTAAAGACCTTCTTCCTTTCCAGCGTGACTGTGAAACCTCTGCATATAACAGTTGGGCCCTGGGTGGGAAACTGCCTACTCCTGCTTGACCACTTGGCACACTGGAATACAAAAGAAAGAGTGGCGAAGTTTGGGAGGCTCTTGCCTCTGTAAGGTCCATAAGTAATGAGTAGCATGTCACAATTACAAAGTGAAGTCATGTCTGCTTAATCCAAGCAACCCATTGTGCTAACAGGGTCAAGACACACCAGCTTCTCTAGCTAATATCACACAAGGGAGTAAAGTGGCTAGGATCACAGCCTGAACAATCAGGTGGTTGCTTCCAGATGCATCACTAGGTGGTAATTTTCTGCATCAGATAGGAACAGGGTTTAAACTCATGCTCCTGGAGCTGTTGGAAAAGACTAATCTATCTTCACTGGAACCCCACTACCTCTCTGCATTTCCCAGCATCGCATGCTGTCTATATGCCCCTTTCAGCTTTCATGCTGCCTGAGGAAGGCAGTGTCTTAGCTTCTGAGCACTATAAAGCATTGCCAAAGTCATGTTTAAACAAACAGGAAGGACAGTTAGTGCTGGTCAGAGCTTCTTGGTGAAACAATTTTTCCAGCAAAAAATGCTGTTTCAAAGGAATTTTCACAATATCCCTTTTCAAAAACAGGTTTTGAATTGAGATCAAAACAGTGAAAACCAAATTAATTTTGGTCTGAAATAAAATGTTTCAGCATTCAAATTTCCAGCGGCATTCCCCAAAATTTCAAAGAAAAGCACTTCAGAAAGGTATGTTCTTTTTTCAAGTTCATCAACCATTTTCTGCCAGGAAAAAAAATTCCCAGCCAATTTTTAAAAAAATATCACTCACCACCTGGGCTATGGATGTCCTGAGGCATGGTATGTCTGTATTTAATCTTGGCCAATCTGTGCCTGATGCAAACCAGTGACTCAGCGAAGAAACATTCTGTTAAAGGTATTGAAGGTTACATTCAATCAGATTGGGAAACCACTGTTTAAGTTGAATAAAGAAGCAAAGTATTCCCTTTTTAGCAAACTGTTCACCACTATCATGCAGTTCTGAACTATTCATTATAATTAAAAGGGCTATTTCCTAAACCAAACTATTTTAAACATAGCAAGAAATGCTCTTTGCTATGCAAACTTTTAGACCGATTGTACTGGGGAGAAAATGAATAGTTCCATTTGTGCTATCCCTTCTCCTAGTTTCCTCCAAACAATGTTAGTTCATTTTGCTTTAAGTTCCTACCTTCAATTATAAGCAATGATTTACAGAAGAAATATGTACATTAACATGCTTATATATAATCTCTAAGCAAATACCATGTCTATTCCCTACACACAGCACAAGCCAATCATTATCAATGACATGGCAGCCATAACTCCAAATATGGTACCAATGTATAGACACTTCAATGTTGAGAGAGCAGGCTGGAGAGGCTTTTCTCAAGATCTTGACAAGAACGTGACGCTCATTGAACCAGTCTTGGATAACTATGACCTCTTTGTGAATGCACGGCACAAAACCTCCTTCAGGATGCAGAACTGAGTATATACCAGGGTTTACTGACATGCTAACAGCCAATTAAAAATATATAAGCAAATGTTTCAAAGAGATCCTTCCTCAGAAGACACTATTGCATCAGGGTCAGTCCTAAATAGCAAGCTGCAAGAAGAAAGGTGATGGAAATGGGAAGAATTGATCATAGGAATAGGTATAACCCACGCTAGCAGGAAAGGGTGGTTAACCATTTGCAAGCTGAGTAACGATCTGAAGAAAGTACAACAGTACTATGACATTACAGCCAACCAGGTAGCTCACCAGCTTCTACTCAATGATTAAGCTTCAAACAAACAGCCTAAAATAGGGGTCAGATGACAAACTGATCTGGAGAAAAATCAGTTTAGCACACCATACACAATGGATAAACTTGACACCAGAATAAGTCACTTGAAGAATGGCAAAGCAACTGGACTCCATGACATATGCATGGAGCAGGTCAAGCACTTTGGTCCCACAACCAAGTTATGGATATTACACTTTATTAACAATTGCTAATCAACCCTTGGAATACCTAAATTCTGGTGATGGGCCCATGTAATAGCTGTATTAAAGTCAGGGAAGGATGCCTCTGGCCCAGTGAACTTTAGGCTGGTGTCACTTCTTTGCAAGCTTTATGAACACCTTATTCTCAATCACTGTTCACCTCACATCAAACAACATCTAATACCAGAACAAGCCAGATATAGACCAGGCAAGTCCTGCACTAGCCAAATACTAAACACCGCTCAGCATATAGAAGATGGATTTTAAAAAGGGATGATAACAGGTGCTGTGTTTGTAGACCTATCAGCAGCACACAACATAGTCAACCACCAAAGTCTGCTTACCAGAGTCTATGATACGATGCATGACTATCACCTAGTACAGCTCATCTGATGTCTTTGGAGAACAAATGCTTTTATGTAGAACTGTGAAAAAAATGGAGCTGCTCGAGATGACAACGAAATGGCCTTCCACGGGATAATGTACTAGCACTGATCCTTTTTAACTTGTATACCAATGACTAACCCATACAGAGTAATATGAGGAGCTTCATATATGCGGATGATCTATGGATCACATCACAAGAGAAGGATTTTGCCATTGTTGAGAACAGACAAACACGTGCACTGAAGCAGCCTCTCAGATTACTACAATAAGAACCAGCTTTGTGCCAACCCAATTGAGACACAGGTCACAGCTTTTCACACAGCTGGAGTACTGCGTCCAGTTTTGGGCTCCACAATTCAAAAAGGATGTGGAGAAGCTTGAGAGAGTCCAGAGGAGA
>NW_017728929.1:7868568-7890710 GCF_001723895.1 Crocodylus porosus | reverse complement strand
GATCCTATGACCCCAGCTGACTTCCTGCCCTTTGGGCAGGGGGCTGGACTCGATGATCTCCCGAGGTCCCTTCCAGCCCTAATGTCTATGATATCTATGAAATCTATGAAACCTATGCCATAGAGAAGCCAAGCAATAATTAAACATTACCTGGAACAGAATCCCACTGTCTAATCACTTGAACTCTATGTCCTTGGGGGTTACATTGGACCGAACATTTGCCTTCAAAGCACATGTAGAGAAGATGAAAGGGAAAGCACCCACAACAACATACTTCACAAGTAGGGAGCAAATCCAGCTACATTACAAATGACTGCCATTGCCTTGTGTTACTCCACTGCATGTCCAGTCTGGGAATAATACATTTATGCCAAGAAACTAGACCCAGGTCTGAATGACAGCTGTTGTGAAATAACATGATGTCTAAAGTCAACAATAAAGGATAGCCTGTACTTACTGGCTGGCACTGCACTACCTGATATCAGAAGAAAGGTAGCAAGCCAAACAGAAAAATCACAGTAGATGGAAGATCCCAGGCATCTGCTCTATGGTCACACAGAAGTGACTAAATGGCTTAAAGCGCGGAAGAATTTAGTGACCAGTGTTGTGCTGTTGAACATGACAGCTGACAGGGCACGACTGAGGTTATGGATGATTACATGCAATCAGGTGCTCTAAAATGGACCTGAAACCCTAGAAGGACCTTTCCAGAGGGGCTGATCTAGATTGGCCAATTTAGGGATGCACAAATTGCCTGCGCATGCAAACTGAAAAATCAAAACCAAACATGATCAAGTGGGGCTACTCTAATGATGTGAATATATGTGAGTGCAGTGAAATGCAGACTGTGGACCACCTGGCCATTTTCTGACTCTTGGGTGAGACCCGTACAAAGGTGGAGTTCACTGCAGCAATGGAAAAAAACATCACTTGTGTACAATTCTGGATAAAAAATCTAGATTAGGAAAAGGACAAGAAAAGAAGAAGAAGAACCTATATCTTCATTTATATAAACCGATAGAAGGCCAGATCTTTGGCGGGTGGAAAATAACGTAACTGTTTAGTCCAGTGAGCTATGGCACTTCATAGGCACTGTAGCTATGGCCTCACAGATCAACTACATGGTAGCATTTTCAGGAACTGGTCTCTGTAATAGTGCAGTCTGGCCCTTGAATTGAGGCAAACAGCCCTGGAATAGGAGCCCAGTTGTGGGTGATTAGCTGACAATTAAATGAGCTTGTATTAGGGAAAGAGCAGTTTGTGGTCAGCAGGCAGACTGGAAATGGGAGGAGCTTGCTTCTAGGAAAGGCCAGAGCTAAAAAGGGCCTTTTCCTGCTGCCTGGAGAAAAGCAAAAGGTTTGGATTTGACCATTTGCTTGTGTGTTTTGGTTGCGGGTTATTGTTTATGTTATGTACTATTGTTTGGACTGGCTCCTATGGGGACAAAACTCACCTGTGTAGGAGCAGGCACTTACAGTCCTCAAGGCCAAGGGTCTTGGGTCCATGACTTTTGGCCTGACACATTTTCTGTAGGGATATATACCCTGTGTTTCATTGGGAATACTACAGGCTTCATGATGTATGATTGCATATGTATGTCACAGAGGAGGGGGGATGCTACATGTTGTGGTAAATTTGATAGAACAGCTTTGTGTCAAGTGAATAGGTAGGTTTATTATATACATTCCCTTGCTCCAAGCTTCAGATGAGAGAAATCCTATAATCCCACCCTGCCTTAATACTGGATTAATGTGGATTTGTTAATAAAATGCTAGTGAAATTGAGAATAATTTGTAATTAACTCAAACTTCTACTCCCTGCATCATTTTGAATATCTTTAATAGAAATGAGGAATAGTTTTAGATGCTGCACACAGTCCTGGAAAGCAATGTAAGTGAGACTTTGGTGAAAAGAATAAACCACTGTAATATATTTAGATGAATTCACTACAAAAAAAACCCCATAAAGATCACCAACCACAGCTTAATTTCTGGGACTTTGAAACCTGCATTTCTATACCACCAGAACATTATTTAAAATTAATATGTCAGTATTTTTGCAAGACACTTTTGTAAGCAGACAAGTATTGCAATACGCAACTATAATGCAAACAATATGAGAATTACTTATCAGGTACTGTAAGTTTTGGATTACAGCATTAATGTTTCTCATTTCTACCTGCTCAACAGTATTAAAAGATCATGTACTCTATACCTGGATTTTAGAACAGATATTTTTTATCTGAAGTCTTTATAGGAAGATAGGAATATAGGATTTACTGTACCAGAACAGAACTGTTGGCCATCTTTCTCAATATCTAACCTTATGCAGTAGACTAAAAAAAACAATCTCCGTAATGTGCAAAGACAATTATTCAGTTTTGTACAATTTGTACTTATGAGATGTAACAGAAAGGAAAGGTAACCAAAAAATGCAAAATGTGTAATGGGACCAATGTGTATTGTATCTATGATTACATGGCGACATTACTTTTACCACGGACCTTCCTCTTCCTTCCCACCCTGTTTTCTATTGGTGTGTGTTGGCTCAGACCTTGCTATTGTATTTAAACCAGAAGCTCTGCAGGGAGAGGACCCTGTTTTATTGTAAAGCACCAACTGGGCAATCAAATATGTAGGAACAGCTGCAATGATAATAGGCAGTAAGCCATTTCTTTATACTGTGGTTACCAGATCACTCTCTGAATGCGAAGAACCAGGCATCTTCATCTTAAAATTCAGAACTGCTGCGGTTATTCATCAACATTGTCCCAGACTTCTTTCCAGTCCAGCAATGGTGCTTGGCTTCAGTGCTGTCTGGGCTATTGAGTTCTGCAGGATGTTTGCCTGAAAGCATTCATGATGAAGGCAATGATGCTACTTGTTGTAGCACCCAGAAATCTCAGGTCTGGATCAGGGCCTTGTGTTACAAGCTTTATTTGTTTTGAATGTCTCTACTGTTTATTCCATGGGGTGGTTTTTGTTTGTTTTTTGTTTTTAGGGAAAATAGCGTATTGGGAATATATCTCATCAATTTACAGGCACAAGTTTTTTGGGCTTTGCTTTTTTTTACTTTACAACCATACGCTGTATGCTACTTTCATGTGAAGTGACCTGCTGATGTTAGCTAGTGTCTGTGAGGACTTGGAATCATAGAATCACAGAAAATGAGGGTTGGAAGGGACCTCAGGAGGTCACATCTAGGCCAACACCTTAATCAAAGGAGGACGAGCCCTAATTAGATCATTTCAGCCAAGGCTTTGTCTATCTGAGCCTTAAAAACCTCCAAGGATGGAGATTCCACCACCTCTCTAGGTAACCCATTCCAGTGCTTCACCACCCTCCTAGTGAGAGAGTTTTTCCTAATATCTAACCTAAACTTCCCTTGCTGCAACTTGAGCCCATTGCTCCTTGTTCTGTCATCTGCCACCACTGAGAACAGTCCAGCTCCATCCGCTTTGGAACCAGGGTGAAGGGCATTATCAAGGACAAACCCATGCTGGTCCCCCAGATGGAAAGACACTAAAATATCTCTGAAGCTTTTAGATGTGAGATCCTAGAGTCAAATCAGTGTCATGGCTGGGGTCCAGATCCAAGCTCACTGAGGAAGAGGAGGGCCAGACCTGGATCTAATTTGATTCTGCTGGGACTGGACTTCTGTACAGCACTGTACTTTCCAGGGAGTTTCTTTCTGCAGTGTGGGAGAGGAGGAGAATTTTTTCTCTTTGTATTCTCCATTATTTCTGGCTGCCTTTTGCCTGGGGCTGGCTTTGTGCCATCTCCTTAGCCTGCTTTCTCACACCTCAGGCAGCTGCACCAGCTACCATTGGTTCTGAAAAAGCAAAGAAAAACTTTGCCAGTTCCCTCTGATCTTCCTCTCAGCGCCGCGGCGCTAAAAGGAGGAACTCACCTTGCTGTCTTCCAAAGCAAGGTAAATTAGATGGGAAGCATTCTCCAGGCTTATCCTGCACATTACAGTCCTGTACTGGGAGCAGATTGCTGCCAGGGTCTGCGGGACCCACTGCCATGTTAGCACCTTGTGGGCAGGATTCAGCAGGAAAATGACTTGGCCTGAGGGAACAGAATTTGTTAAATATTTAAAGAGTCTGTCCTCAATGTGTGAAAAAACAGGATTTCAAGTTTTGTGGGGTAAATAATGAAGAATATTGCAGGAGCATACATGGTTTCTGAAGGGTGGGATGGGGGTGGGATGAAAAGCACAGTCCCACATAGGGCCCTGTAGCAAGGCACTCTGAGGCTTGATTACGTATAGAGGGAGCTTGACTTTTATAGAGTCCCCTGCTATTTAACCATTCATGTAACAGCACCAATCCCCAAAAAAGCAACTGGCAGGTCCCCCACCCCTGCCCCTGCCATCTACTTGACACTTCACGTTGACACTGACTAGCCAAATCCCCAGGGGGAAAAGTTGCCATTTAGTTTTTATGGCAAAACAGATTTCTGTGAATAAATCTCAATTTGACAGGAAGTCAGACAAATCCATCCATCCTGAGTGATGTGTTTCTACCACATTCCAAACAAAGTAGTGTGCTTCAGACAAAAACAGAGAAAATCCCTGGGCTGTATCAAGCCTGACATATTCAACTGGTGTTGCAGGTCTCAATCTGTAGTGTAACTGTTGCTATCACTCATTTCAGTCTGCCTTTGTTCGCTTTACCTGAGGCTGCTATCATTACCTGCCCCTGACTGCTGAACGGTGCCCTTTAAACTTCCCAATAATTGGTCTTCAAATACATTCGCTGGCTGGAGTAAACTCAGCTACAGCTGGAGACTGCAGTCGAAAATGTAGGAATGACTAAACACAGACCTTGCCTTTATAGGGGCAGACATCAGATATTGCCACAGCAGATAGTAAAAACTAGGAGGTCTTAATTCTTACTTGATAGCTGTAGGCCAATTTTTAAAATCTTATAGCTCGCACAGGTACCAGGTATTGAAGACTGCACGGGTCCCAATTAGGCACCACATAAGAGTCATTTGTAAAAGCCCCTAGAAGTCCTAATGTCAAGCTATTTTGAAAATCAGGCTCCTGTTACGGGGAGCATTTGCAAATCCAAGCCTTTATTCTTTTAAAAACTTGGCCTTTATTATGAACCTCACTGATCTCACTCTTGAAGCCACCTAAGTGCAAAAGAAATCTTTGTCTTTAACATCTTTTACAAGCTGCAGTCATTCTCCTCCTTAGCTACCTAAAAGTATTATTGATTCAAAGGTCATAATGATCGGTTACATTGTGTATAACTACAACTGGTGAGGGAATTGTTCTGCAGACCTTCAACGGGCCACTCAGGAGATTCCTTTTCTGGTCCTGAAAGCTTTTATGCTTGTTGTTACATACTATAATTAAGAGAGAACAACAGCCCTATACAAATTGCAGGCACTTTACCAAGAACAAGAACTGTATTCCAGGCTCTCACCAACCATATTATCTGAAGCTAGTATCATTACCTACCCTTGGCCTCTGGAGCTGTGCCCATTAAACTGCCCCATATTTGACCCACAACACATTCCTTCCCACTGGAACAGGCTCAGCTACCCCTGAAAGCTTCAGTTTATGAAACAGGAATGTTTGCATGTAGCACTCCACTTTATACCTCCTCATGGACTGAGATCTTGTAGTGGTGGAGAGGCTCGTGTGTCCCAATGATCTTCAGAGCTATATGTCACCCAGAATCTCACACTCTTGGCAGGGTCACCTATGGCAAGCTGGCCTGAGAGGAGGTTCCAGATAAACAATAGTCTGACCCCAAGTCCTCAGTAGTGGATCAGATGAAATGTCAGTATCTCAATGGCTGTAAAGATGGAAGAAAGCTACAGGAAGATGAAGCTTTCCTGTTGTCTTGAGTTCTCCCTTGCCACTGGGTCCAGATCTCTAGAACCTGTGGTTACTGTTTCCATGCACCAGCTTCCTCATGTTCAACAAAATCACGTGCAGGCTTCTACTGCAGAAAACAGCATGATCTTCTGAACCAACTTTCAAAAGCCTTGCAGTGATGGATGAGTGGGGATGGAGACAGAACTAGTGAATCCAGCAGTCTGCAGCCACAAATCTGCACACAGATGGCAATAACCTGGTGGTTGTCTTGCTTCAGGTTGAGACAGGAGTGGAATATGGCAGCTGCTACCATGACTGAGCAGTCTTATTCAGGATCCCTTCTGTTCACCCTACATGGGAAAGGAGCTAGAAAAGGGTGCCCTAAATCTAGGCTGTCTTATCTATTCCTGGCTGGGTAACCATGTCCAGTGGGATCACTCTGTGGTCAAAAACATCATAAGGAGACAATGATTTTCACATCGTGGAAAGTTTTTGTGGCTTGATGGATAGCCAAGATGATGAATAACCATAGAGAACTATCTTTATCTTCAGGGAACTAGTGAGATACAAATCAACATTGCAGCTCTGAGTGAGATGAGATGACCAGATTGATAGATTGTTAGGAGCTGGAAGGGACCTTGCACATTGTCAGGTCCAGCCTGCCCCCCCGAGGCAGAAAGACAACTGGGGTCAAGTGACTCCAGCAAAACGACTGTGCAGTCTCCTCTTGAAGACCTCCAGAGTAGGTGACTGCACCACCTCTGGAGGGAGTCTATTCCACAGTCTAGACACCCTGACTGTGAAGGAGTTTTTCCTGGTATTAAGCCTGAAGTGACCTTCCAGGAGTTTATATCCGTTGGTCCTGGTCTTCCCCAGGCGTGCCCTAGTAAACAGTTGTTCACTGAGCTCCTGATGCACTCCTCTGATTATAGCAGTAAGCTGCTATCAAGTCCCCTCTCAACCTTCTCTTCTTTAGGCTGAACAGGCCCAGGTCCCTCAGTCTTTCCTTGTATGGCTTGCCTTGCAAGTCCCTGATCATATGGGTGGCTTTTTTCTGGACCTTTTCAAGTTTTTCCATGTCCTTATTGAAGTGCGGCACCCAGAACTGGACATAGTACTCCAACTGCGGTCTCACTAGTGCTGAGTACAGTGGGAGTATCACTTCCTTAGTTTTATACAAGATGCATCGGTTGATGCATGCCAGTGTGTTGTTTGCCCTGCTGGCCACTGTATCACACTGATGGCTCATGTTCATGCAATGGTCAGTCATTACCCTTTCAGCTGTGGTGCAAGTTAGGCAGTCACCTCTGAGCCTGTATGTATGTTGAGGGTTATTTGCCCCCAGATGGAGCCCCTTACACTTGGAAGTGTTAAACTTCATCTGGTTTAGGTCTGCACCTCTCTCGAGCCTGTCCAGGTCTGCCTGTCTCTGTAACCTATCTTCTGGCATGGCCACACTGCCCCATGACTCGGTGTCATCTGCGAACTTGGCCAGTGAGCTTTCACTCCCCCATCCAAATAATTGATAAAGATGTTGAAAAGCACCGGTCCAAGCATAGACCCCTGAGGGACACTACTGGCCACTTTGTGCCAGGACGACACAGTTCTGTTCATGAGAACTCTCTGGGTCCTACCCTCTAGCCAGTTTCCCACCCACTGAGCCATTGAGCGGCTGAGCCCACAACCTTCCAGTTTTCCCACATAGATTCATAGATGTTAGAGTTGGAAGGGACATCAGTAGGTCACTGAGTCCAAAACCCTGCCCTGGGGTCAGATGACCCCAGCTAGGTGCTTGTCTAGTCTCCTCCTGAAGACCCCCAGGGTAGGGGAGAGCACCACCTCCCTTGGAAGCCCGTTCCACATTCTGGCAACCCTTACTGTGAAGAAGTTCTTTCTAAAGTCCAACCTAAAACTGTTGCCTGTCAATTTGTGGCTTTTGTTCCTAGTTGCTCCAGGGGGTGCACTAGTAAATAGAGCATCTCCTATTCCCTGCTGCCTTCCCCTGATAAATTTATAGGCAGCCACAAGATCACCTCTCAGCCTTCTTTTGTGAAGGCTGAAGAGATCCAGGTCCCTCAGTGTCTCTTCACAGGGCCTTTCCTGCAGGCCTCTGATCATATGAGTGGCCTCCTCTGGACCCTCTCAAAATTCTCTGCATCCCTCTTGAAGCATGACATCCAAAACTGGACACAGTACTTCAACTGCGGCCTGACCAGTGCTGCATAGAGGGGAAGCATCACGTCCCTGGACCTGTTTGTCATGCATCTGCTACTGCATAATAAAGTGTAGTTAGCCCTGTTGATCATTTTCACACTGACAACTCATGTTCATCTTGGAGTCAACTATGACTCCACTGCCCACATCTTTCCAGGTAATATTGACCCATCCACTACCACTCTCTGGGTACAACCTTTAACCCAATTTACCACCCACCTGACTGTGTAGTCATCTACATCCCAGCCTGTCAGTTTATTTACAAGAACAGAATGAGATACCGTATTGAAGGCCTTCTTAAAATCTAGGTAGATGACATCTACCTAGACTTCTGCATCTAAGCATTTTGTGACCTGGTCATAAAAAGAAACAATGTTAGTCAGGCAGGATCCACCTGTAATGAACCTGTGCTGATTTCCTTTCAGCATTATTTCCCCTGCTGGGCTTCCAGAAATGTGATCCTTAATGATTTTTTTCCACAGTTTTCCCAGAGGTGGAAGTGAGACTAACTGGCCTATAGTTTCCCAGTTCCTCCCTCCTCCCCTTCTTTAAAATAGGAGCCACACTGGCCCTTTTCCAGTCCTCTGGGACCTGATCAGAGCACCATGGATACTCGAACAGCCGTGCCAGTGACACGGCTATGACACTGGCCAATTCCTTCTGCACCCTTGGATGAAATTCATCCAAGCCCGCTGATTTGAACACATCCAGCCCCTCCAAGTGTCCCTTCACCAAGTCTGCACTAAAAGTTGGTGGGCTGGTGTCACTACTGTATCCATCTACAATCCAAATGGGAGATTTGTCTTGGTCTGTGACTAGGAATACAGATGCAAAGAACTTATTGAAGAGCTCAGTTTTGTCCCTCCTCTCTGTCACCAATTGCCTTAGTTTGTTCTGTAGGGGTCCTATGCTACCCCTGTGCCTTCCTTTTGCTCCCTATATACCTGAAGGACTTTTTGTTGTCCTTAATTTTTGCTGCCAGCTTAAGCTCTAATCCTGCTTTGGCCTTCCTAACTGATTCCCACAGATATTGTGGGAAACTGGATCAAAAACCTGACATACATAGCTTTTTCCAGGCAAGGAAAGCCACCTCCAGTCCAGCTTCCCATTGTCCTACTTCCCTGTGATCACAGGATGTCTTGATGCACCTCAAAGACAATTAATCTATCCAAGATAGATGGGGAGGGCACTTTGAGGCACTTGTGAACCATGAGTTTACTGTGACACATGCCACCACTGAATCCATCCCCTAACACCCGGAAAGGGGCTCTCTTGCCAATGCTTCTCTACTACAAGAAATCTGACATGCCATCAAGGAAACCAAGAACAAAAGACTACTGGACCAGATGGCATACCTGCTGAAATATACAAGCTGGCAGTGAGGAATTGGTACTGAAGTTCCACAATTTAATTTTTTAAATTTGGAACAATTAACAGATTCCTGGGGACCTGAGGAATGCCAAAATTGTTTCTGTTTTCCAGAAAGTAGCGAAGTCTGGGAATTATCAAGGTATCACCCTCCTTTCCACAGCAGGAAAAATCTTCACATGCATCCTTCTGAACCAACTTTTACCTGCTGAGGAAGTCGTGCTGGAATCTCAGTGTAGCTTAAAATCAGTACTTAGGAGTCTAGTCAATGACACACTGCAGGTGAACAGTATTGGTGAGATGGAGAACAGTACTGGTGAGATGGGAGTCCAGGAAGGGTGGTCATTCTTAAAGGAAGCAATCCTTTGGGGACAGAGAGAGATTATCCCAGTATGAGGGAAAAGGGGGAAAGGAGCCAAAAAACTTCCTTGGCCAAACAGGGAAATCAAGGGGAGCCTAAGGGCAAAAAAGAAGGCACATAGGCAGTGGAAGCAGGGGGAAGCTACCAAGGAGGAGTATACCTACTTGGCCCATACTTGCAGGGAGGCAGTTAGAAAGGCCAAAGCAACTACAGAGCTGAGGCTGGCAACAAAAATTAAAAACAACAAAAAGTCTTTTTGTAGGTATGTAGGGAGTAAAAGGAAGGTGCAGGGCAGCATAGGACCCCTACTGCACAAGGAGGAGCAACTAGTGACAGAGAGTGGGGAAAAGGCTAAGCTAATCAATGAGTTTTTTGCCTCAGTGTTCCTGAACAGGGCTCAAGATAAGTCTCCTACTGGGTTCTTAGATGGGCATCAGAGGGACACCAGCCCAACAACTGCCGAAGCTGACTTGGTGCAGAGTCACTTGGATGGACTGGATGTGTTCAAGTCAGCAGGCCCGGATGAGCTGCATCTGAGGGTACAGAAGGAGTTGACCAGTGTCATAGCAGAACCACCGGCACGGCTGTTTGAGCGCTTGTGGTGCTCGAGTCAGGTCCCGGAGGACTGGAAAAGGGCCAATGTGGTCTGTTTTTTCAAGAAGGGGAGGAAGGAGGATCTGAGTAATTATAGGCCAGTCAGTCTCACCTCCATCCTTGGAAAGGTCTTTGAAAAGATTATGAAGGATCACGTTTGTGGGAGTCCAGTGGGAAAAATAATGCAGCAGGGAAACCAGCATTGATTCATAGTAGGTAGATCATGTCTGTCCAATTTGGTTTCATTTTGTGACAGGGTCACAAAATGCTTAGATGCAGGAGTAGAGGTGGATGTCATTTTCTTGGAATTTAGCAAGGCCTTTGATACGGTATCTCATCCCATTCTCATAAATAAATTACAAGGCTGTGACATAGATGTTTACACAGTCCGGTGGGTGGCAAATTGGCTTAGTGGTTGTACCCAGAGAGTGGTAGATGGGTCGGTATTGACATGGAAGGATGTGTGTCGTGGGGTCCCACAGGGTTCGGTCCTTGGACCTGTACTCTTCAATATCTTCATCAGTGACTTGGATGTGGGTGTGAAATGTACTCTGTCCAAGTTTGTGGAAGATACTAAATTGTGTGTTGAAGTACACGCTCCGGAGGGTAGGGAACAATTGCAGGCAGACCTGGACAGGTTAGAAAAGTGGGCAGTACACAATAGGATGCAGTACAATAAGGACAAGTGCAGAATCCTGTACCTAGGGCACAAAAATATCTAGCACATCTACTAGCTGGGAAGTGACCCTCTCAGCAGCACAGAAGCAGAAAGGGATCTCGGAGTCATAGCGGACTCCAAGATGAACATGAGTTGTCAGTGACAAAATCATCAGCAAAGCTAACCGCACTTTATCGTGCATCATCAGATGCATGACAAATAGGTCCAAGGAGGTGATACTTCCCCTCTATATGGCATTGGTTATACTGCAGTTGGAGTACTGAGTCCTGTTTTGGGTGCTGTACTTCAGGAAGGATGTTGATAGACTCGAGAGGGTCCAGAGGAGGGCCAATCATATGGTTAGGGGCTTACAGGACAAGACCTATGGGGAAAGACTGTGGGACCTGGACATCTTCAGCCTCCACAGGAGAAGGCTGAGAGGTTATCTTGTGGCCTCCTACAAATTCATTAGGGGGACGCAGCAAGGGATCGGAGATGCTGTGTTCACCAGGGTGCCTCCTGGGGTAACAAGGAACAATGGTCACAAACTGACAGAGAGGAGATTTAGGCTAGATATCAGGAAAAACTTCTTCACGGTAAGGGTGGCCAAAATTTGGAATGGGCTTTCAAGGGAAGTAGTGCTCTCCTCTACCTTGAGGGTTTTTAAAAGAAGGCTGGATAGGCATCTGGCTGGGGTCATCTGACCCCAGCACTCTTTCCTGCCTAGGCAGGGGGTCAGACTTGATGATCTGTTGAGGTCCCTTCTGACCCTAGCATCTGTGAATCTATGGGGCAACTGATGTGGTCTTTGCTGCCTGCCAGATCCAAGAAGAGTGTCAGGAACACCATCAGGACAGGTATACAGCCTTCATTGACCTTACTAAGAACTTTGATTCCATCAATTGTGAAGCCTTGTGGAAAGTACTAGCCAGCTTTGGATCTCCTGAAAGGTACATCAAGATCCTGAGGCTTTTTCATGACCAGATGACTGTGACCAGTCTTTGTAGTGAATTGGAGACAGATCCATTTGTCACCTGAACTAGGGTCCAGCAAAGATGTGTCATCATCCAAACTCTGTTCTCCATTTTTTTGACAGTCATCCTGGTTCCCATTCAGGACTGTCTTTCTTTTGAAATTGACAATGAGTAGTGAGTGGATTGTGGGGGGTGAGGGGGTGGAGGGTTATTCAATCAGGGGCATTTTTGTCAAAGGCCAAACTACTCACAATAATTATCCTTGATCTTCAATATGATGGCTAGGATTGAGAGACACCTTGACAAATTGAAGGACTGGATCAAAAAAATTCTCAGGACTTAGAAAAGAACTGTCCCATGCACTGGTGCAACATGGGAACTGACTGGCTAAGCATCAGCTCTGCAAAAAAGGACCTGGGGGTTACAGTGGACATTAAACTGAACCTGAGCCAACAGTGTGCCTTTGCTGCCAAGAATGGCTATAGTTAATGGCACACTGGGCTGCATTGGTAGGAGCATTGCCAGAAGATCGAGGGAAGTGATTCTTCCCCTTTATTGGGCACTGGTGAGGCCACATCTGGAGTACTGTGTCCATTTTGGGTCCTCCACTTTAGAAAGGATGTAGATAAACTGTAGAGAGTTTATCGGAGGCCAATGAAAAATGGTTAGGGGGCTGTAGCACATAGCTTCTGAGGAGAGGCTGAGGGAACTGAGCTTATTTAGTCAGAAAATAGAAGACTGAGGGGGAATCTAATAGCAGCCTTCAACTACCCGAAGAGTGGTGCCAACATCAAGAGGTGGAAGGAGCTGGCTGCCCATGGACTGTAGTGGTGCCACAACCTCAACCAAGCAGCTGTTCACTTTGAGGTAAAGCATATTGCCTTTGTGGTAGAGAAAAGTGAGCAGAGGAAGAAAAAGGAGAGGAATCCCATCTTGCAGCCTACTCACCCCTGGGGCAAGACCTGCAACATACTCAGATGGATCTATGGCTCAAGGATTGGACTCTTGTCACCTCAAGACCCATCAATGAGCCATAATAGAGATAATTCTCAAATTGGGGGACCTCTGATGATGGGAAAAAACTTTATAGGGCTTCAGGAGCAGACTGCATATTGTTGCAAATAGAAAATATCCAGAGAGTTTTTTACACCTATGTGAACAAAGGAAATATATGTGCACTGTAACTCTATCATGCCTGTTTCCAAGTTAACTGACTTCACCACAAATTGTCCCTTGGTGAAATATACTCATTTAAAAACTGTTACTAGCTTGATCCAGTCCAATTATCTGTGATTTGGAGATGCCTGCAAGGACAGTGTCCTCATCCTCCTGCTTTACTTGTGGCAAGTTGAAGGGTGTTGTAGATGTTTTGGGCCTTTTCTCTGGAAGTTATACGTGAGTGTTATTCCTGGAGTTTTTAAGAATAGTTTAGACCAGTGATTCTCACTCAGGGTGCCGCCAGATCCTTTGAAAAGTGCCACAAAGTAGGAGGAGATGAACTAAGTGTGAGAAGATAAGCAGACAAGTGCAGGCTCAGGCTTTTCCCTGCTTGGCTGAATTTCCAGCCCAACTGCAAGGAGGGAAGCCCTATAACACATAGATTAATTTTTGAATTTTTGAGGCCAACCTCAATTCACAAACTTAGAGAGGGTTGTCTTGAGTCCAATGAGGGGTGCCTTGAGTCCAAAACAGTTGAGAACCACTGGGTTAGCCAAATACTTGTCTAGGACAGCTTGGAGAGGGATGTTCCTGCCTGGAGCAGGGGATTGGACTAACTGACCTCCAGACATCCCTTCCAGCCTTACTTTTCTATGATATATACGTTCCTTCCATTGTTTACTAAATCGGACATGTCAGAGCTAGCTTCAAAACTAGCAGCAGTAAATAAGACAGAGTAAGATTTTGGTCAGTACTTCCGAAATTCAATCCCAATCTCATACACGCTCAACTTGATGCATATAGGCAGTCCTGTAATATGCTTACTGTTGCCAGAAAATAGTTGTACCCTTAGAAATCTTGAAAAAGAAATTTGCACAGTGAGAAAGTTGCCTTTGTACAAACAGGATATATGGTTTCTTTAAAATAGGAGGGTTTTTTTTTTAAATGTACTGTCAAGTTTATTTCCTTCTTTGCAGTGCACATCCTATAATATGGATATCCAGCAGATGTGGCATTTTTAATTTGCTAAGATGATATATGGAGTGTGTAATCCATTTACTTTCATAGAGGCACACACTGAAAAATAATGGGTGCGGTGTTGGCAGTAGTTAATCTAATACACGTAGGGTTTATGTATGCTAAAGAGGATAAAAGGAGGAGCTTTCAGAAAGATAGATAGATGGATATGGAAGTCTTGGGTTCTCATATTTATATCATTAGCAGCATGTGGCAAAACAGTTGGTTAAACAAATAATAACTGCATTGTACTCTCCTCAGTACTTTAAAGGGATGTCACAGTGGTAGCAGCATCATAGGCAACGGCACACGCACACACAACATGAGTTCGCTGATGGTGAATGATTCTGTGTGCTATACAGCAAAGATACTCTCGGGAAAAGCTGTTCAGCTGCTGGGAAGCACATGTGAAAAGGCCTGAGAAATGCTGAAAGGCCTAAGGGATGCCAATGCAGCAGCAAAACCCAACAGCAGCAGAAGACAAGAAGAATTTCTACCTCCTGCAGACACAGGGCGTTTGTTGGTCACCCTAGCAATAACAGCAACAGCACCACAGGTACGTGTTCACACACACCCACACAACATTTGCTTGCTGAGTGAGCCAATGACACTATAGTGTGAGGCAGATAGGTCTTGCAAGGCAAGTTATATGATTTTGGTAGAGACGTAGGAGTAGCCCAGGTGGCACTTGTATTAGTACCCCCTCTTCGAATGTAGGGAAGACAGCAGGTGCTGAAGCACTGCGGGAGGTGAAACTGCCTGCTGTATGCAGTTCTTGGCCAGGACACAAGAATAAACTTAACTGTGTACAAATGTAATAAGACATAAAAGTCATAATATTAACATATATATATAAAAGTTACAAGTATAGGCAGACTATTTTCAGATTTATGCAAACACTGTATATACAGGTGAGGAATCAAAAGGAGTCAAAGCAAGAATCTTATACTATATACAATCTTACACTTTAATGGCATGCAAGTTTACAAAGCATGAAGTGCAAATTCACAAAATTTGAGGCACAGAATTCGCAAAGCCAGAGGCACAGGGTTTACACGTGAAAAGGCGCAGGTCTCAGCAAAAGCAAAGAATAAACCAAGTTGCCTTGGAGCAATAGCTGTGTCCCAAAGATAAGAAGAGGGAAAGGATACCCCAATGCCCTACAGGGCCTCTATAACCCTGCTTGAAATCACCCAACAGGCCAACCTCAAACTCGGGAGTTGTTCCCCATCAGGGGCTTCACTTCCAGTGGTTAACCACAGAAACAACAGAGGGAATCCTCCTCCCCTGTGGGAATGTCCTTCCCAGGCAACTCACAACTCTCTGGGGTCTGTTGAGGCTGCTTTCATTCTTCCAGCCGGGGGTCTCCTTCCTTGCGGGGGGCCTCAGCCACTTTGTGGGGCTCTCCTGGTTGGCCTGCTTGGAGCCCTGCACCCAACCTGTACACTATGTGCTGGCCTCGTGCCAGGGTGGAGGGACCCAAGCTGCCGCGTGCAGCTCTGGGACCTGGCCCTCTCCCAGACCTTCTGTGCACTGGCTCTGCACAGCTTGCCTGGCCTCATGCCGGGGTTGGGATCCTGAGTTGCTGCATGCCATGCAGTTCCAGGGTCTTGGTCCACTCCGGTACCCTCCATGCGCCAATCCATGCACAGGGTGCCCAGCCTCATGGCTGGGGTGGAGACCTAAGCTGCTGCTTGCAGCTCTGGGGTCTCAGTCTGCTCCTGGACTCCCTGTGCACTGCCTGTGCACTGGGTACCTGGCCTCATGCTGGGGTTGGAGACCTGAGCTGCTGCTTGCAGCTCCGGGGCCTCAGTCCTCTCCCGGACCCTTCCGGACCGCCTGTGCACGGACGCCATGCTCCCTCACAGCGGGACTGGGGGACATGGCTGTTTGTTGCTCCCCATCTGACAAGTCATCTTTGGGCTCTTGTGGGACAACTGCTCTGCCCCACTGGCTAGCTCTGCCAGCTCTTCTTTGTCCTCTTCTCTGTCTCTCGTCACAGGCCCCCACGTGTGGGGCACACTGCCTTTTTATTCCCTTCAGAGGCTCCACCCCCATCTTAGGAATGGACCAATCAGTGAGAGGGGGGTGTTAGTCCTCTCTCAGGTCCAGCTCTCCACCTCGCCCTGGGGTCAGGGTGGGGCAAGCCTCTCTCCTGCCATCATCAATTCCTTTGAGACTTTTTGAAATGGGCACACCTGGCTGCTACCTACCACACACATGTGTCATTTATGTCTGTAGCTGCAGGTATCTACCACTGACAGAGGAAGACATACTTTCAGGCCTCAGAGGCTTTGCACAGCAATGCACGCATGAGGGGTATATGGTAGAGGGAAGGTGTCATCAAGTGGCTACAGGGGCAGCTATCATGAGGGAAGTGGGGCAAATCCCTACACCCTTGAGGCAAGAGGGTGACTGTGACTGTGGAGGGGCAAGAAAAGGCCACTGAAAGAGGAAGGTTCAGCGGTGTCCAGCTCCTTGTTCCCCTGCTGCTGTGTAGGCATGGAAATGATGGCCAGGAAGCTATAAAGAAGCTATATCGAAGAGATGTCTGTGCTGACCGGAGAGAAGAAAAGCAAGCTCTCAGATACTGTGGTGAAGTGGGGTAGGAATTTAGCCATGTATTAGAAAGGAGAGAGTTTGACGTCCTTAAGCAAATAGAGCAGCCAGATTTTAGAACTAGGAGCACACTATGGGGCACAAACATTTATTCCATATCCAAGTTGTGTGTCAAAGTGCGCAGTGTCAAGATGCAGGTCATGTGTTTCCTACATCCTGTTTATACTTCACCAATAAGAAGTCTCTGACTCAGCCTTTGCTTTCTCCGTCCTAAAGTGACCAGGGACTGGGAGAGAGGTGCAGAGTTCTCTTATTCCTTCCCCAGGGAGCTAGCACAACTTTAGAGCAATGCTCTGTTTTGCCCAGGATGCACACAGGTCCCTGTTCATTCAAAGGGGAAGAGGAGACCCTCTCATTGAGTTGCAATTCTACTTGATCCTGACAGCATAAAACAGGGAGAAGTCTTAGGAGGAAGACAGACCTCTAGCTGAATGACTGCATCTAGCACTGACTTCAGTGCAAATCCTGTTCCTTCTCCAGGGGTAGCCTAATTGTTAGCTTTACCTACTATTTGCAAGTCTAACTTGCCTAGGCCCACCTCAGCCTGGGAATTTGCACTTGTGTCACCTTCATCCCAGCACAGTGCCCTAACCAACAAGATAAGAGTAGTCATGCCCACACTTCTGGCCCTCCAGGCCTAGAGGAGTTGCATGGGGTTGGTTCAGGAGCCCAATCTTGTGCTGGCCTGATTTGGCCATATGCTGGTGTGATCTGACATGCAGGCCAGGGCTCCTCACAGGCCTGAAAATTTGTCAGCAGGGCAACAGCAGTTAACACTGTCACTGCTCCCCACAAAGTCAGAGATCTTGAGGTTTCATAAAAACCATCAACCAGGCTTTATTTTCTTCTCTCCGAACACAAGTCCACACTCCTTATTACAGACTCTGTCTCATGTCTTTTAAAGATAAGGTAGGCACTACAATGCTGTCATAAGCAGTGTCCAATATTTGCTGGCCACAGCTTTTCACCAGCTACAGTCTTGTGGGGGTCTTGAACATTTATGCATCTGCCTGAAAAGACTGAATTGCAGTAGAGTCTGAATGAAGTTAGATGCCTCAGTACCTGCACTGGATTGCCTCTGAGCCTGTGCAGTAGGACAAATCCATCTGGGTGGAGCAGAGTTGGGGTCCTGTAAGGATGGCTAAGCACAAAGATGTCAAACGTGCAGCCCCTGGGCTGGATCTGGCCTGTGGAGCCATTGTATCTTACTTGCCAGACTACCGAGCATACGGAGAGGGCTGAAACCAACACTGCATGCCTTGTGTCGGAGCTGGAGCTGCTGCCACTGCCACCACCACTGTCAGCACATGCTGCAGGGAGGAGCTAGAGCGACCATGGCTGCCACCAATGCTTCCTCATGCCCTGGCTGGATCCAGCCTACAAGGAGTTCTGCAGCCCAGGTCTGGCCTGGGGCACAAAGAGAGCTTGACTCCCCTGTCTTAGCACAATTCAGGCTGCTCAACAGAATGAAGTACAATCTTTTTTAGTGACTTCAAAACCTGAAAATTGTGCAAGTGACACTTCTTATCAAGGAAGCAGGATTTTACCCACTCTTATTTCATGTTAAAAAGGGCCAGAAGACCATTTAAATCTGATCTCTTGTATGTCACTGGGCCACCCAGCTATAACCTTGTACTGAGCCAAATCATATCTTTTAGCCTGAGGATTCTACATTTTGTATCTGTGCTGGTGGCCATTGGACCACTGTTTCTCCTTTTGCTGCTTTTATTAAGGTACTAATTGAAAGCATCATCTGAGTACTGCTGTCTGTGATACCAAAATGTTGGCATCTTCACTCTGCCTTGGGTGCTGAGAAATCCCTAGAGATCTTGCTATAGTCTCTAGTGTCTGTTTGTGGGATCTCATCTGTTCTCAAGCTAACCACCTCTTCCCCATCCCATGAGAGGCCATCTAGTAGGGTTCTTTTTCTTTTTGGATCAATGTAAGTGTGGGTAGTGCCTCAGAAGATTTCTGGGTGCTACATCTTTAGATGCTGTATTTGAAGTGTTGAGGTATGGTCTCAACATGTGCCTAGTGACTAATGACCTTGGGTAATCAGTCTAGTCTGCTGGCAGAGAATGGGCAAACTGCTATTTTTTTCCTTAGGTAGCATTGGTAGCTGGATGTAACAGTCTGACAGTTTGCCACCCCAATGCCCACTGTGGCAGAGGAGATCATCTCTTTACCAAGAATGCAGAATATCTTACCCTCTGTCAAGAAGTTAAGACTACTTTAGTCCTTTGAATGGCAGTGACTACTGCCAATGAATTTGGAGTTCTGAAAGAACAAGATGCACTTGTTAGGCAGCTGACCTAACTTGTCTGCTTCTTCTGATATTGCCAGGTATAATAAATCCTCTCTGATAGGTAGGGTAATCTTATTGCTGGAGGATGGAAACAAAATCTTGAACACTGGGGCTGGATCCTCTTCCACCTATCAGACACCCAAGTACACTTAGGTGTCTAACTGTGACTTGATCTACTCTTTGGAGTTCCTAAAAAAATGTATGCATCTGCTTTTGTAACACATTGTTAAAACTTAGCCTTAAAACTATGTCACAAAAAGCAGTGAAAAGGAGGAGGAATCACGGGGTTTTTTTTTCCATATCACTCTTTGCTGTGACTCAGACTTGGAAGGCCGTTTCCTTGTTGGTTTGCGTTTGCACTCCAGTGCACTGAACTGAGGTTCCAAATAGTTTGGGGTACACATTTAAGAGCTGGCTCTTTCATCTCATGCCAGAGCTCAGAAGGCCACGAATTTAAGATGGGTTGGATCTAATCTTTGCAGGTGTGTAGTACTGATGGCTTGGACTTGACTTCAGTCAAGAAAGCAGACACCTCTGATTGGACTTCCCTATGGTATTAAACCACCCTGAGAAGTCCATGCTGAGACTAGTCTCTCTGTGTTTTGGGGGCAAAGGTTTAGCTGCTATGCTTCACACAATAGTTTTTTTGTGAGTAGGTCAGGCAATACAAGTGTTATCCCTGCAGGAAAATGACAAGAGCAAGAGCTGTTGATGCAGGACTACGGTCAGAAATGCAGTGTGTTCTAGGGACCTCTTAGAGACTTCCACCCATGTAGACTTCACTGTCAGTGAACCGTAGTAGTGAAATCTGCAGAGGTCACTTTGAAGAAGAGATTTTACTAGTTACATGCTCACCCTCCAAACAAAACCATACCGCTGCTGACAATAAGCATTCTCCAAGGTCTTAAGATCTAACTACTCACACCTTCCATTAAGCATCATTTCTAACACTATCTGTAACATCACTACCTGATGTCTTCCTACAGGAAGATCAATATATTCTTTAGAGTCTTTGAGCTCACTGTCAACAAGAGCACTAATTAATGTCAGCTACATTGGTCTTTTTTATAGTGAAGACATCTCTCCACAGGGGAATGGACTGAAATGAGGAATACATTTCAAAAAGCGCTACTGAACAGCCATTATATATTTACTTTTCTTGGTCACTTGATTTGAGCAGGACATGAGAACCCCACTAGTAGTGAGGATAAAGCTCTTAATTATTAACCAAATGTCACTCTAATTTACTCAGGAGTAAACTGCTTTTAACATAGTTACTTCAATTGTCTTTCAGTGTAACCAGGAACAAAATGTTCTGCCACAATTACACAGTTTCCTGAAAAATCTGTGTCCTCTGAGAATGGTAACATTTAAAATGCATTGGCCTAATAGGCATTCACCCACATCTTGGGGCATTCTTGTATGTTTTGAGAAGTTTCAGTATATGCTATTTTGTGCTGAAAGTGGAAGCTCAAAAGCAAAATGCAATAGCTTGCAGCACAGGTAATGCAAAACTCCTCTGTGGTCACATTGTCAAAGTGCAACACATCTTTTCCCATCAACACACATCCCCAGGCAGGCACTGCCACACCATGTGTGTGAAATTGGAGACGGAGACACTCGCACACACAAATCTCAAAAAGCAATTTTTCCTTAGCATCAAGAAAGTTCCCCTTTCCACTTAAATGCTTTTCTGATTCATTTTACTTTATTTTATTTTTTTATTTATTTCTCTGCTGTATCCTTTTCAATCTGGAAAGTGACTTGGCCTCTTTTCCCCCCATCTATTTTCCTCCTGCCACTATTCAGTTTAGGCATGAAACACAGAACTAGATTGAAAGCATTCAATGGCCATTCAATCGGAGAAGAAAAGAGCCCCTCAGAGCTTTATTAGATATGAAGATCCACAATAAAAATCAATTTCTGCCTCTTTATGCAGTTTAAATGACAAAGCACCCACCCATTTTGCAGCCATTGTGCCTGGGAAATGTAATTCAGTGCTGGAGCCGGGACCAGAGCACCACGGACTCTCTGACCTGCACTGGCAGATTCCAATATGATACAGACCTTCGCAGATAATGACAGCCACTTCATCTCACAGCAGGAAAAAAGTTATCTGATATCTTTGAGGGTTAAAAGGCTATGTGGGTAGCATTTTTAATAGCCCTCTAAATCAGCATCTTACAAATACCTCTGCTTTTTCCCCAATCCTTTCCCCTGTGTATTGTCAAATCCCCATCTTGCTATGGCCCACCAGGTCCTCCATCCAGACCTGTTGGACTTCATTCACTTGGGCAAGGGTCCTCCCAAGTGCTTAGTTCAAAGTGGAGAGAATACCTGATGACTCTGAACAGCATTTTGTTCAGCACTATATGCAGGAATTGTTTTAGTATGTGCCTGTGGCTCAGTGGCTCAATGAGGAATAAATGAGACCCTTAAAACTTGAAGTTTTGTCTGCCCCATGTAGATCTTATAGATCTCAGGGCACATGTCACAGAACATAAGAACTGCCATACTGGATTGAAACAAGAGTTCATTTAGTCCTGGCTTCTATAGCCAATGCAGACAAATATCGTGTACTCCAGTGGCTGAGAAATCATTAAAGCAGGAAACAGAGGGAAAATTTGCTCCCAGAAAGAGCTTTTCCCTAATTTTCATTGAAGGTTTGGTTTTTGCCTTCAAGTCTGAATGATCAGATATCTTCCAAACCTTCCATTTAAAAAAATCCTTATTGTTTTAATATTAGGTAGTTACATTATTCATATCAATGTCCAGCACTTTACATTATTCATATCAATGTCCAGGACTGGAAGAGGGCCAACGTGGTTTCCATCTTCAAAAAGGGGAAGAAGGAGGACCCAGGAAATTATAGGCCAGTTAGTCTTACCTCAATCCTAGGCAAGCTGTTTGACAAAATTATTCTGGCACACATCCAAAAGGGGCCAGCTGGGGACTGCATGCTTAGGGGCAACCAACACGGGTTGATCAGTGGCAGGTCCTGTCAGACCAACCTGGTGGCCTTTTACGATCAGATCACCA
>NW_017728929.1:7843682-7867753 GCF_001723895.1 Crocodylus porosus | reverse complement strand
AGGATCTGGAACCAACTTCCAAGAGAAGTGGTGCTGGCTCCTACCCTGGGGGTCTTTAAGAGGAGGCTAGATGAACACCTTGCTGGGGTCATTTGACCCCAGTATTCTTTCCTGCAATGGCAGGGGGTCAGACTAGATGATCTACTTAGGTCCCTTTCGACTCTAGAAACTATGAAACTTGTCTGAAACCTATCAACCTCTTGGCCTTAGTCATCTCCAGCAGCACTGAGATCCAGAGGAGGATTGAACTCTGAGAAAACATCCTTTTTTGTTACTGCTTTAGCTAGAATCCCTCTCATTCTTGTATTAGGAAAAAGGGTGATATTTCCAAATAAGGCTTCAATGTAATTTTCATAGTTGTATATATTGGATTCTTTAGTTTACAAGTGGTCAGCAAAATCTTTGATAGAACTGTTGAAAATGGAAATGCTTTGCAAAAGTTGATTTAAGAGAGGAACCAGGAAGAAAAGCTCTGACAAGTTTGAAATGTCCCATTTTGATATTCTTGGACTGAAACATGCTCATTTTGTGACTGGTGATGGCTTCATTTAATGTTTTAACATTTTATTCTATTTTATATCATTATACAGAACATCTAATATCATATGTATTACATGCAATATAATGTGTGTATATGTAATGTTTATACATGGATTTATTATTATTTATTTATAAATATATTAGGATAGTAAATAAAACAAAGTCCAAATTAAAATGAAGTGTTCTAATTGATTCAATTTCCACAAGAGAATTTTGAAAATTTTGGGGCTGTGCTCTTATTTCCTGTCTTATTTGAAGGACATTTTTGAAAACTGGAAACTCTTTGTCAGCTTATTTTCTTTGTTTCACTCTAATTTGGTTATTATGGAGGATGCTCTCAGTAGTGTTCTTTGCTGTCATATCTGTGGCACAGTCTGCTCTTGGTCAGATATCCATCTTGCTGCCTGATTTACCTAGGAGGTTTCTGCCTTTTAGTGAATCTATACTTCAAAGGTCTTTAGGATCTTTCAGAGTGAAACTAGTTAGTACAAAAGGCAGCCTGAGAGGAAATTTAACTTTGAAACCAAGGCAGGTAGAGTTGAAGACCTATTGGAGGGTAGAACTGGGATCCAGAATAATTGGAGAAGTGTTTTGAAATCAATCAGAAAAAATCAACAAGGACATGGTCAAAATCCTGCACTTGGGATGGAATAATTGCAAGCACGACTAGGCTGCAGTACTATAGAGAAAGATCCAGGGGTTACAGTGGACCATAAGTTGAATATAAGCCAAGAGTATGCTCTTATTGCAAAAAAAACCCGGTGGCTGTAGACAGGACTAGGAACAATGGCCTCAAGCTGCAGCAAGGGAAATTTATGATTAAGATTTGGTGGAGCTTTCTGACTATGAGGGTGGCCAGGCATTGGGGCAGGCTGCCTGGAGAAGTTGTAAAATCTCCACCCATGGAATTTTTCAAGAGATTAGACAGCCACTTGGCCAGGATGGCTTAGTCAGAGATTATCCTGCCTTGAACAGGGGGCTGAACTAGATAAACTTTGTGAGGTCCCTTCCAGCTCTACTTTCCTATGATCCTGTAAATAAATGTAATTTGCTTCTCTTTTTTTAGTGCTTTGGCTTGTTTCCAAAGTAAGTTTACATTTGGGGACAGCCTCCTCACTTTAAACTAACCTGTGTAAAACGAAGGTCCTTCAAGATCTGTGCTATAAAGAATAGTGAAGCATGAGGTTGCTCATTGCTTGGACCTTTATCCTGGGTACAGCTAACAACCAAAACTAAAGTTGGTATTTAACAACATATTCTGTGGATTCTGTAGGCCCACATCCACAAAAGAATGTAGACACCTAAAGCAGGGGCTTCAGCAGGATTCAAGTTTCTAAGCGGAGAAAAGTGATCCTCAAAACTCCTGTTCTGTGGCCGCCTAAGCTCAGAGGCACCCAAACCGGAAACACCTCAGTCTTCAACCTTAGTTTCCCCAGGAACATAAACTCCTGCTTCTCAGCTTTTCATCATGTTTCACTTACTAAGCAGCTCTGGGCACATCTACACAGGAAGCTTCCTGTGCATTAGCTTAACAACACTTCACAGTTGTATTGCAGTTATTAAACATGCTAAAAGCCTATTGTGCAGTGTTATTAGGCTAATGCACAGTAAACATCATAAAAAACCGTGAGCCAGCACTACTGCACAGTAACTGTAGGTACTGTGCATTCAGTTAGTACTTCTTATTAGAGGTACTAAGCTAAATGCAGAGTAACTAAATAGCATTAATGAATATGTAGACACACTCACAGTGTCTAGTTCATGCTTACGTCCCATCAGGCTCTACCATCTAAGCCTTCCTCTGCCTGTATCCCTTGCTGGACTAGGTCTGATATTCTCAGAACAGACCTAAAGGACCAAGATCTACACACAAGATAGCAATCACCATCCTGATTTTTAAAGCCGTTACTGTTTACCCTATCTGTCTCAGCTTTTCTTTTCCACCAATGGTTCCCAAGTTGTTTTCCCTCTGTCTTACTCCTGTGTAAGGTGAAAGGAAACTAAGGGAAGGAAAGTGAGGAGCTAAGATTTGGGGGGTTTGCCCCTGGGGCATTGCTGATATGGGGAATTTCTTGAAACTGGGCATGTCTACACATGCTTTTATGCACACCTAAACTTAATGTCCATTTGCCTAATGTGCATTAAGGCAATTTAGGTGTGTGTCTACAGGCGCACGTGCTAAGATGCATTAATGCTGCATGTCAACTGATTTGGGACTGAAGTTAGTCACACATCAGTCAACATACACAGCATTAATACACCATAGTGCACCTACACGTGCATTAAGGCGCTTTAGCTATTTGTGCATAAATTTGATACCTGCTTTGGTAGAGTCCTTAAGAAGTCATCTATCCAATCCCTGCTCTGAAGAGGGGCCAGGCATATCTAGACCATCCTTGATAACTATTTGCTGAACTTCTTAATTTCTTCTCCAATGATTGGGAATACAAAACTCCCTCTGGTAACCTGTTCCAAGTCTTCACTACCCTTATAGTTAGAAAGTGTTTTTGCTTTTTTAAAAAGATCTTACCTGCTTTTTCCTTGCTGCAGTTGAACTTGATTTCTTCTTGTCCTACCAATGATGATCCTGAAGAATAACTGATTGTTGTCCTCTTTATAACAACATTTCAAATATTTGGAGACTGTTGTCATGTTGCTTCCTCAGTCTTCTGTCTTTAAGCTTAAATACACCCACTTCTTTCAACCCTTCAGCATAGGTGATGTTTTCTAAGACCTTTATAATTTTTGTTGCTTTCCTATAGACTTTCTCTGATTTGTCTTATATATTTCTTAAATTGCGGTACCTGAAACCTCAAAGCAGGACCATCCCTAACTAGATCGTCCCAGCCAAGGCTTTGTCTAGCCAGGCCTTAAAAACCTCCAAGGACAGAGATTCCACAACCTCTCTAGGTAGGTAACCTGTTCCAGTGTTTTACTACCCAGCTGGTGAGAATGTTTTACCTCATATCCAACCCAAACTTCCCTTGCTGCAACTTGAGTCCATCACTCCTTGTTCTGTCATCTGTCACCAGATCAGTCTCACTTCATCCTCTTTTGAACCCCTCTTCAGGTGGCTGAAGACTGCTATCAAATCCCCTCTCAGTCTTCTCTTCTCCAGACTAAATAAGCCCAGTTCCCTCAGCCTCTCCTCAGAAGTCATGTGCCCCAGCCCCCCAACCATTTTTTTTGTCCTCCACTGGACTCTCTCTGCCTTGGCCACATCCTTTTCTTGTAGTGGGGGACCCCAAACTGGTCTCAGGACTCGAGATGTGTCCTCACCAGTGCAGAATACAGGGAAATAATTACTTCCATCAATCTGATGGCAGCTGTCCTATGAGTGCAGTCTAGTATGCTGTTAGCCTTCTTGATAACAAGGGCACACTGTTGACTACACCCAGCTTATTGTCCACCGTAACCACCAGGTCCTTTCTTGCACAGCTGCTGCTTAGCTAGTTGGTCCCAAGCCTGTACTGGTGCATGGGGTTGTTCCATCCTAAGTGCAGGACTTTGCACTTGTCCTTATTGAATCTCATGAGATTTCTTTTGGTCCAGTCCTCCAATTTGTCTTGATCTCTCTGAATCCTACTACTCCCCCCAGCTTAGTGTCATTGGAAACTTGCTGGGAGTGCACTCTATTGCCATCTTCCAGATCATTGATGAAGACCTTGAACAATACTGGCCCCCAGATCAATCCATGGGGCACTCCGCTTGATACTGGCTGCCAACTAGACATCGAACCATTGATTACTATCCTCTGAGCCCAATGATCCAACCAGTTTTCTATCCACCTTGTCGACCATTTATCCAACCCATCTTTATCTTGTGAAAATATTGTGGGAGACTGTATCAAAAGCCTTGCTAAAGTCAAGGTATATCATGCTCACTGGTCTCCCCACATCCACGGAGCCAATCATCTCATCATAGAAGGCAACCAGGTTGGTCAGGCATGACTTGTCCTCAGTGAACCCATGCTGACTGTTCCTAATCACCTTCTCCTCCAAGTGCTTAGAAATGGATTCCTTGAGGATCTGCTCCATGATTTTTCCAGGGACTGAGGTGAGGCTGACTGGTCTGTAGTTCCCTGGATCTTCCTTTTTCCCTTCCTTAAAGATAGGCAATATATTTGCCCTTTTCCAGTCATACAGGATCTCTCCCAGTTGCCATGAGTTTTCAAAGATGATGGCCAGCGGCTCTGCAAATACATCGGCTAACTCTCTCAGCATCCTCGGGTGCATCCCATTCGGCCCCAAGGACTTGTACACATCCAGCTTTTCTAAATAATTCCTAACCTGTTATTTTGCTAGTATCAGCTGTTCACCTCCTCCCCAAACTGTACTGCCAGGTGCAGTAGTCTGTGAGCTAACTTTGTCTATGAAGACAGAAATGAAAAAGGCATTGAGTACTTCAGCCTTTTCTGCATCCTGTGTCACTAAGTTGCCTCCCCCATTTAGTAAGGGACCAGCACTTTCCCTGTACTTCCTCTTGTTGCTGACGTACTTGCAGAAACCCTTCTTATTACCTTTCATGTCCCTTCTAGCTGCAACTTCAACTGTGCTTTGGCCTTCCTGATGTTCCTGTTAATATGGTATGTTGCTTCATTTTGCTCTTCTGTGCCTCTGGTAGTTACTTCCTTCACCATTATGGTGGAAGAGATCACTCCAGGGCACCTTGATTCTTTGCATTTCCTTGGATCGCTTACCCAGTGGTCATATGCACCAGAATTATATTTATTTGTTTTACAGCAGCATCACCCTGTTGACTCTATTAAACCCATGATCCACTACAGGCCCCAGACCTTTTTGCTTAAAGCACTGGTGCCTAAACAGTTATTCTCCATTTTGTGTCTGTGCATGTAATAATACTGTAATATGAGAACAGAAGATCATTAGGACCAGATCCTGTCCCACTATTATATGCCTAAAGGTGACCCTATTTTAACTTGATGGAGTCTCTGAAAAACTAATGCAAAATGCAGAGGTGTCCTCTTCCTCCTCCTCCTCAGTGCATTTTTGGGAGTTTTTCCTAAGGCTAAGATTACTCCTCATTACAAAGTTTGACAGTTTAATTATTTTTCAGGGGCTTGAGAAGGGTGGAACTGGACTGCACTTAGGCACCTAAGTCCATTTACATGACTAATAGGTGAAAGAGGATCTGCCCTTAGGCTTAATTATAACTGAAAGAAATGGGCAAAACAAGTTAAAGCGGGAGCGGTGTTGTGTGCATCATCTGTTTGATCCAGTAGAGGAAAGAAAATTACAATAAAAGTTTGTGTTTAACACCTACATAATTTGCTGTAAAAAGTGGGCTGTAAGTTGAACCATTGACATCCTGCCACTAGATGGAGTGTAAGACTACTATTGCCCTTTTGTTGAATGAAGAGATACCAGGAGGGAAATTCAGAGAGGATGCCTTTCTCTGGTGCTTTGTGAGGTTCCATGCTGTGCTGACTAAGGAAAGAATCAAAGCTCATCTCCTGATGTGGCATTAAGCTAGAAACTGGCTGAAACCTTTGCTATATACTAAATTTTCAGAAATGGTGACCCAGGGCTGTCTGGTGTGCCAGATGACCAGTCCACTTGAAGATCTTGTCATCAACCTTCAGTACAGTCTGAAAGGATGCAGCATTTCTACAGGGTTTTGGATTTCAGCTGAGCTGCACAAGGAAATCAGTGAGATGCACATTGCATTGCTCCTGTATGCAATGGGGAAAGACCATGAACATGTTGATAAGAGGGTTTTTTTGTCCTTTGAGAGAGAAGGCCAGGATGATAGTTGTGAGACTGTCAGTATTGCTGAAGTAGTGGTCAATTCTGAGAGGCATTTACCAGGAACTGACTGAGCATGGTGCTTGTTGCACAGGTAAAGAAAAGCAAATGGGAAATGCACTTGAAATCAGGATTGCTGTTCCAGAAAAGCAAAATGCTGGAATCTTGGAAGTGACAGCAGGTGCATCACACACTCATTATAGTCTGCAGGACAACCCTAGGGGAAACGAGGAACACAGAATAAAAGAACATGTGATATGCAAAGAATCAGGGTGCCCTGAATTCTCTTTTGCCATTAACAGTGAAGAAAGTAATTGTCAAAGGTACAGAAGAGCCACAAAGAAATACTTTTGTGGACTGGTGATTACACTAGAAGAAGATACTGTATGCTGTGGCCTGTGGAACTATAGACATATGGCAGGATAGTAGCATTTAAGGCTGATACAGGTTGAGATATTGCAATACCAAAACAGGGTTTAGCCCACTTCTTTCTTGCACCACTGCCTCTGTCGCTGACCCCACTGCCACTGCTGGTACCACTTGTGTTGCCTTCACTGATGTTGAGGCTGGCCTCACAAATGGCTTCACCACAGCTGGTGTCCATGCTGCTGCTGAAGCCACTGGCCCCTCCACTGCTTGGCCCAGTAGCAGGAAGGACAGAAGGGCCAATTTCTCAGCTCGTATAAACTGATGCAACTCTCCTAGGGCTGTACTGATTTGCAGTATCATTTAGCTTTACAGATTTCTTCACGAACTACTGAGTGAGTCAATTGAGTGCAACTCTATCTTAGGGTTGGTTATGGCAAATGGTGACAACATTATAGAAGAGCTGACTGATGACAACCACTACAAGTTGACTTATGGTGATTCACTTAAATGGAAAGACGAACAAAAGAAGTTCTGTAACTAAGGTTCTTGATTTCAGCAGAGTTGACTTCCATAAGCTACTGGGCTTGTTTCTGAAGTCAACAGCTTGTTGACTTGAACATGGAGGCAACTTGGAATTTCTTTAGACAAGAGGTACTCAAACCAGGCATATGTACCCAGACCAACTACACAAAAAAACTTGTAAAAAGGGGCTCCAGAGCTAAGTAGATGAATGACTGCCTCAAAAAGGGTACTAGAAGTAAGCAGACAACCTAAAAGAAGGGAAAAGCATTGACAGCAAGAACTAGCAGATTACATTGCAGGTGTGGTAGCAACTCCATCAAATTAGGGAGGGTACAATAGGATTGGAGAAGAGCAAACATAGTTCTTATATTTAAGAAGGGCAAAAAAATGATGCAGACAACTACAAAGCTGTTAATCTGACCTGAATGGGAAATAAAGGTTTAAAACCAGTTTTGAAGGAAAGAATAATTAAAGATGTGGAACTACGTAGAAAATGACATAAAATGTAACAGATATTAATGGTGAATCATGCCAGACTAACCTGGTAGGGGTTAACAGTGATGACTCTCACTGAGTCACAGAGTCACACTCCATTTAGCTCACTTTTCTTCTGGTCCCATGACCTTTTTGGTTGCCCAGTGGGCAGCCATAAAGCAAAGGGAGTGGATGCTGCTGCTGGCTCTGCCTAGTACATAGCTGTGGCAATTTAATGGGAAATGAGAGATACAGTTGCAAACTACATCAGACTGTGTAGGGCCTAGAACTTGGGTCTCCCACGCTTTGAGTCAAGTGCCCTAGCCAACAGGCAATTGGGCTAAGATGTGGGTGGGAATTCTTCCCCCCCCCCCATCATTGAAGTCTTTTCCTCAAAGTGAGCTGGATCTCTAGCTGAGGTAGCCACGTAAGGTGGCCCCTTGAAAGAAGATGCCACGGCCCTGTTTTTTCCTGGTGGATCAGGGTCAGGGAAGGTTGCACATTGTGAGAAGAGCAGAACTACTTTTCTAGACAGAGTGGGCTCAGACTGGTCTCTAGGGACACATTAGGCTGCCCAGCAAAAAAGTAGGTAGGAGAGCTTTGAGTGGGTTTGGATTTCAGGATATGTAATTTCCATGCTAGCTGTGAGAAAGACTTAGAAGTGGATTAGGATTTAGGCCACAGTATTTAGCAAAGGTTATAAGAGAAAAGCTTTGTGTAGCTGAAATTGCCATCCCTATGTTCCATTATATGTGGAAACCCTACCAACAAAGCTCAGACTTCTGCCACTGGGGGATCAGTCACGGAGGACAAGAGATAGTGCTGTTGGCTAGCATGTGTCACCTACAGTTCTTGTGTGAGGTCCTACACTTGCCATTTTGTAAGAATCAATCAAAAACAACTAGAAAGCATTCAGATTCAGGAAGCAGTTTCACTTAGGAGTGTGCTACACTGTGTATGCCCTTAAGAAAACAATAAGGTGAAAATTTATGATTTTGAGAGGGCCATGTTTGCCTTCAAGTGGCAGAGCTTTCAAGGTGTCTTGCTACAGCTCCATAGGTCTTTCTTTGGACTTGTGCTGAATGTTGTCACCACTTGATTTGGGTACCTTGGTCGTTCAGGGGAGTTAAGGGTGGTCAGATATGCTCACCATATTGCTCCCTTGCATATCATTGGCTATAGAAACTCATGTGCCTACACAGTGCTCGAGTGCTGAGCTGTTGGCTCAGGGAGACCTTTGGTTTTTGTGAGGTTTGGATGAAGCTGTAAAACTTTCAGATGTATTTGTTCAAAAAAGCAGAAGGGAAGTTGATAAAATCTAACATGGTTCAGCATATCAACAGGTGGTGTTAGAGCTCAGTTCCAGACAATAGGCTATTCAGGTCAGAAGGATTACCATGTTACCATGTTAAATTGGGTTTTTTTCCCTAGTTTGGACAGTCTACTGATGACTGTGAGATATACTGGGAAACTTTTAAGAAGCCTCAATGAGGTTCAGAAAAGTTAGAATAACTTCTGGTTTTTTAAAGACAAAATGTTGTTGCTATCTGTCATGAGCATGATACCCATCTGAGAGACAACAAAAAAAGTAGAAATAGTCTTTGATGAGTTGACTAACTGCTGTGGGAGCAGCTAAATCCCCAAGTGTTTCAGAAATGTTGACATCAGTATGTTAATGTTAAGCTACTGTGTAGGAGTTATTTCAAATGCATTTATATCAATAGCTCTACCTGGTTAAAAAAAAGAGAGAAAGAAAAATGTAGGGAGGAAAAACATTTTTGAAGAGGCACAATATAATAGAGCATTTTCAGTGCACTGATGTAATTTAGAGTTTTCCCCCAGTATAGGTTAAGCGTGTGTTGTGTCTGTGATCCTGTCACTTTACACATATGAGAAGGAAGGAACCTATAACACTCATTTTCAGCAATTTTCAGTGGACGAGGAATAATTCACAAGTCCAGAAAGAGGCCCAGGACATTGTTTTGGGTTAATTAAATGTCATGAGGCCTTGTTGGAGTAGGAGTGGGGAGACCACTTTGATCCACGATCACAAAGCTGTGGTTAAGATACTGGATCCAAAGAGTTGCATTCAATGTCTACCCACAGCAAAGATACATTTGTTGGCTTTGAACTCAGCTGTGTATCAATAAATCAGGTACAGGCAGAGGAGCATGCTCTTGCTGATGTTGCCCCTGGTGCCTGTGAAAGAAGAGGCATAACTTGAAGTATCAGTGGAAAGATTCCCTTTCTTACAGGTTCTTCTCATGCCATGCAAAGCAACGAGAAAATTACAACTGGTTTTGGTTAAACTAATGGAATAAATGCTTTCCAGACTGTTGACACATGCTGGTGATGAGAATCTTTGTCTTTGCTTTCATGGAAGCGTGGCACTATCAATCGGTTGTTTATATAGGATAGATGGTAAGGAATCACAAACGCTCACCCAGAGAAGGTGCTGGTTGATTTACATGGATGGCTCCAAGGCACAGTGAGATGAAATGTTGGGCTGAAAGTAATTTTTGGTGACATGACCTAGCCCAGAATGGAGAGAGATGAATTGAAATCAGTGTTGCAGATCCTCAGGTGGTGTAAATCAACACAGCACTGTTGGCTTTACCCAGCTCAGAATCTGGCCCACAGGGACTTACAAGTGGGTATCAACCACTAAAACCTACCAGAAGCTGCTCTCTGCCCCCTAAATGACCACTAATCCTCATCAAAGATTACACGTGGGTCTTACAGAAAATAATGAGCAAATGTATTAATGTGGCCAGAAGCAGTACACAATACTTTTCAGAATACTGAGACAATTACAGAATTTCTTTGCAGTGCATGGGTTACCTGAAGAGACCTCTCCAGGTAACAGTCCTCAGCATGTTTCTCAGGAAATTCCACCTCTCTCCTGGCTACATTTCTCAGCTGCTCCTTGGTTGCGTGTACACATGCAAAACAAGGAGAAAACAGAATGAACAAAGAAGGCTGCCACATTGTGTCGTACCCAGCTCAGGCCACATCCTCAGCTGATGTCCTCGGCATAGCTCCACTGATTTTATGGTGGCTGTGACGATTTACTCCAGCTAAAGATCTGGCTCACTGTTATTTTAAATATATATGTGCTACACTCTTCCATTTCAAACTATGCAGTAGAATTATATCTTAAGTGTTGGTTATGAATTAGGCTTTATTTATTCAGACCAGATTTAAAAAACAAGCCACATGTAGCCTGGGCTTTACACCTAAATTGAAAGGTTTTGGTACAAAATTATAAGAACTATAGGAAGTCATAAAAAAAATTGCCAGGAAGGTATTTGGGATCCACAAGGTACTTTGCAAATGTAAAAGGAGAGGACAGTCAAAAATACATTGGTTTTAATGCCAGAAAGGACCATTGTAAAATCAAGCCAGACCTCTGGTATAACATACAAAGTAGGTGATAGACTTTCCTTCGTTGATTCTTGCATTGTGTCCAATTCATCTGGGGTAAGCTAACTATGGAGAAATATATTGCTTGTTGTTCCATAATAAAAGTTCAGGAGGACGGAAGGCATTAGAACTGAAGCAGATTGACCATGTAGCTAGTGCAAAGGAAAATGATTCTGCTCTCCTGTTAGACTGAGGATGATGAAAATAATAATACTACTACAGATGGTAACCTCAAAATTCAGATAAGGAACTGAATGGAGAATAATCCTCTGTGACGGGTATCTTTGGCCATAACGTAAATGCAGATAACTCGCAAACTAAAACTTAAAGTGACAGACATTGAATATGGTGCACGCAGAGTGGCTAGGTAACTTTATTTTCTTACTGCTTCACTGTTGTATTTCTAGGCTATCTGCCATTTTGTGGGAGAGGGTTGAGGCAGCACGGTAAAGAGGAGAGATGCAGCACACTGTCTTGTGGAAAATTTCTCTCCTTTCTGTTGTGCTGGCTTTCTGTAATCTGATGATGGGTAGCTAGCTAAATTGGAAGGGGGGGTGGATTCCACATTTAATCCTAGTTCAAAGGGTATAAATTCAGGACTGCATAATTCTCCCAATGTACAGTGGAACTTGCACTGGCTTCAGTGGGAGGTTTACAAAAAATCAAATAAAGGAAATGTCTTCTGTCTAGTAAATAGATGTTTAGCTTTTATTCAGTATTTATCAGTGCCTTCTTGTCTCCATCATCTCTCAATAGGAAAATATGCTCCCTTTGATCTACTGCAATCTTTGCTTTTTATTACTTTCCTTCCTTCCTCCTCTCCTGTGCATGTCTCACCCTTCCTGTCTCTGCAAGTCTCTTCTGGTCTCTTGACTCCAGTTCTACCTTTATAGAACTCCAAGTTTTTAGTCCTCCAACTACTAATGGGAGCGAAGCGCTCACTGACTTCTCATGCCTGGGCTTTACACGTGACACTCTCATCAGATGACAGGAGGCAGGGAAGTGGATACCTCTGAGTCATTATTTCAGGATGTCTCCAGGCTCAGACTAATAGAGATGCATTCATTTACATACTAATCACATTAAAGGTATCTCTGAAGTCAAGGGGCGTAGAAACTTCCTTTTGCAGTTTAAATGGGAAAAAAAATGGAATTCTGCACAATTGGAATATACAAATTTGCTTGGATATGGACCACAGGTTTCATGTAAGACTAATCTGGTATGTCTACATATGCATTTAAGCATGCCTAAATTTAATGCACATTAGCTTAATGTGCATTAAGTGGGTTCTGGCAGGCATCTATATGTGTAGACGCTAAAGTGCCTACTGATTTGGGACTAAAGTTAGTCCCAAAACAGTCCACAAACACAGTGTTAATGCACTTTAATGCATCTATATGTGCATTAATGTGCTTTAACTATTCACGCCTAAATTTGATACCTGCATTTGCAGGTATCAAATTTAGGTGTGAATAGTTCCAAATTACCATTTTTCAAGTGCATTAAGGGTGTGCATGTGTAGACGCACACCCTAATGTACCTTAAATTTAGTCTAATGCATGTTAAAGCATCTCATGTAGATGTGACCATTGAGGCTGAAATGTATCAAGCTGTTAATATTGTGTAATGTAAAAAGCATGCAAGGAATATTTCTCTTTGCTGTATTTACCTCAAACAGTTGGAAGTCTCTGAAGGCAGTGAATCCAAAATTGAGATCAAAACCAGAGTGGGTCAAAATGGCCAGAGATAGGTCAAAATGTTTGTGTTTTAGTATTGCAAAAAGATTTTTATTTTTAAAAAGCAACCCTGCCAGTAAACAAACAAACAAGCAAAACCTAATCAGATTTGTTCCTAACTGAGTTTTCAGTTGGTTAGAGCTAAAAGCACTAAATCAGATAACAGGTTCTGACTTTGGATCATGTCAGCTATTTACATAAACAACCCTGCTCTTTTGAATTAAGAACCGTTGCATGGTAGTGTTTTGGGAGTCAGCCAAGATGCATTGCCTTGCTACTGGTACCCTCACACTGCCCCAGCCTGGCTGCAATAGAGCTGCAACTCAGGAAAAGAAAGAGAACAACTGATTGTATGTGGACCACAGGAAGTAGAGATGTAGATCAGCAAGCCACTAAACCATATATCCTGGGGTAATGCAGCCCAGGTTTTTGGCTGGTGTAAATCAGCATAAATGTATTGAAGCCAACAGTGCTGTTGCTTTACACCCATTAAGGATTTTGCCCTGTGTTTGCAGTAGGAAATGATTCACAAAGAGCTGTGCAGCTTTTATCATGCTTGGAGGTTTGTTGAGAAATGGAAGTTAAAGGAACACATCTTCATGTTGCAAGCTTTTCTCCTATGATTCGGTTATTTTTTTAAGGTGTTTAATATAACTCTGAAGTAGCTTTCACCCCTCCCTTCAAGGCCAGCTTGAACCTTACCTAAAATTGGACTCTTAGGCCCCATATTGGGTGGCAGTCCTCTCCTTAGCTGTCAACTCATGAATTCAAGGCAGTGTAAAACATAGCAGACCTTTCAATCAAGCCCTCCAACATGCAGATCTATCGTTTATTCTTCCCTTGCAAATGAGTTTTCTAATATCTATCGTCCCCCTCCCAGAGAGAAGGGGAGGTGTATTTATTTAGACTGCTTTACTGCTTGATCAGAATTACCCAGCTGAAAGTAGGATTTCAATAGCACCTTATCTGGGGTCTCTCTCTCTCTCCCCCTCTCCCCCTCTGTTTAATGCTTCAAATCAGAAATGTGGCTGTGTATTTTTTTAATTACAATGGAAAAAGAATAGGATTGAACAGTTAAGTTAAAGTAAAATAATAAAAACACTTTAAAACTACAATGTGAATGAAAAATGATGGTTTTACTCTTTGCCTTAAAGTAAAATAGCTTTTATCTTTTTTCTCCCCCCCTTACAACAGCCTCCTCTACCTAGATAATGCATTTGGTTAGATTTATTTGCTCAGCCCAGAAAACTTGACACTAAGGGGATTATTTAGTTTTAGATTCGCTGTAGTCCATAGTAATAGCCAACAGGGAAAGGAATGAAGCAGCGATATTAGCAGGAAGATGGGAGGGGAGGGTGGACGGGGGAGGGGGTGGCATAGACTGCAGCTAAGCAAAACTGCTTGCATAAACACCATTAAGAAGATTTAGACATTGCTTTCCTTATCATCAGCACTCCTGGAAGAAATAAAAAAAAAAAAGAGAGAGAGAGAAAGAAAAAAGGAAAAGGGACAGGCCCGGACTTGCTGTGTATGCGTTTCCATCAAGGTTCAATAGAAAATAAAACCAGCCCAGGGTCCAACTGCAGCAATTCTGCCGACCTCTCCAAGTTGCCTTATCGTGGGCCCAAAGAGACATTTTTTCCACATGTTAAAGAAGGAGCAAACCAACAGAGAAGAAGACGTCCCACTCCACCGCGTGCACTTGGGCAATTTTTACCTGTTCATCGAGCAGGTTTACTTTTATTTTCCTATGAAGCATTTGAATTTGCCTTGTGCTTTGCTGAAATCATTCATTTCTTTTTGGACAAAAGGAGCGAAACACCTGTATAAGACACGCACAAAGCTTTCATTAGCAAACCAATTGGTAGTCCAACTTTCAGAAATAAAGGGCCCGATTCAAAACCCACCACAGTCAAGGAAGGAACAGTCTGACTTCTGCGGCCTTCTGAACGGGAGAGTCTGGAAACTCTGTTGTTTAGTGGAAGAAGCTGTTCAGGAGTCCCAAATATTAAGGGTGCTTTCAAAATGGACTCAGTCTAGAATAAGCAATGCATTTGGCAGCTGTCTTTTTCTACCGCAGGATTCCTTCCCATGCTAGCCTTGCTGATGCTTTGTCCCGGGTATGTAGTTCACATGATGAAGCTTAAGTTCAACAGTCCCTCTGAACGACTCTTACACAGTTTGCAACATGTCATCAGACCTGATTTTAAACAAATTATCTATTTGTTGAGCATGGCTTCCTCTTTAGCCTGGAAGATAGATGCATGGATGTCACCCTTCCCTAAGAGGCTCTCATTATTCGAATGTGTTCAGCTTTTCCTGTTTTGTTTTGTTTTTTAAATTGATTGGGAACATTTGAAATTTCAGATATGTTAATGTAGGATGATTGGATTAGTAAGTCACATGACATGGTTTCCATTGCCTGGCTGGGGATACTTGGCAAGCACCGCATTTGCTCATGAAAAGGGAAAAGGCAATTCCTGTGGATACTTGTGCTCACATTTTTTAATGTGTTCCCCACCCTCTGCAAATATTGGTATGCATACAAGTCTGGCACTCAAATTATTAGAGAAAGAGAACACAAATATTAGCAGAATGGCTACAATACTAAGATTTTTAAACAAAATAACCACTGTAGTGAAAGGGGCATAAATATTCATACTCCAAGCTACGAGACAACTTCTAACTAATGGGGATTTGGAAGAACATAGGCAGGCTATTGCACAACTGCTGACTGTGAGAGATCTTGTTTTTTTGCTATGAAAAACCCAGGGCTAAGCCAGAAAAGAATCTTATTTCACAAAACATCAGATTTAAAAAAAATTGTTTTCATTCAACGTAGGAGCAACACTCAAACCTTGCGAAAGTCCTTCCCCTGCCACTGCACCCCCAGCCTGAGAAATGGGTTTATGGGATGTGTGAAACCCAGGGTTCAAATCTCAGTCCTGACTGATTTGGAAGAGGCAGATCAGGAATTTGAACCTGAGTCTCCCAAATCCCTGGTTAGTATCCTATCTACCCGCCTATTGGCTAAATTAATTTCAAGCAGGCAATGAATACTCATGGGATGGTTTTTACATTTATTCACCTAGCTTTACATATCACTGTCAGGTAATATATTCAATTTCAAATATTCCCCATTCATAATTTTGTTTCATTACTCCTAGACCCTTCTGAGCTAATGCAGTATGAGTTTTTCTCATTTGTGATAAAAGACTACATCCCTTTACGAGAAATTGTAACAAAGCCATTAATCTCCTACATGGACTAACATAGGGAAACAAAGACCCACACTTATCTAATATGAGTTCTGCCACCACTGGCCTTCCTTGTCTATCACAAATAAAAACAAACCCACTTTTTGCTGACCTGTCACATTGTGAAATAAAATCTAATGTGCTACGCATTCTTCTACCCACAGTCTTCTTTTTCAGATTTCCCCCTCAGTTATGTTACTTCATCTTTTTCAGAGCCATACCTCATTCTTTAAAGAACACATCTCTGCCTACATTTTTAATGATGATCAGCCTCTTGTTATATTTTTCTTCACTGTAAGACCTTCAAGTTTTTACTTCATCTACAAATTTCATATTGTCACAAGTCAGCTTCTGTGGAGGATATCATCCTTGAGTTCTCAAGAATGTTCCCAATATCTCTTAAAGGGTTATTTCTCTTCACTTCTGCTCTTCTTCAGCCCTTGTAACTCTAACAAAGGAAGATGTGTGTTTGACCAAAACCTTGAATTGCATGATCAGATGAGTAGCCAGTGGACACCATAGTGTGATATAATTTTTATCTCATCTGCACAGGCGTTGGACTCTTGGAGTAGCAGGACTTTCAGGATGGCGTTGACAAAGGCAGCCAAAGTCCTAGCCATGTAGTTAATGTATAGGTCTTCCTCCAAGAAAAATGGAAACAATATTCTGGTGGTGCAGTGCTTATACTCATAGCTACAGAAACTCATGTGCCTCAAGAAACAAGGCCAAGATGAGTCTAATAGAAATTTCGTTTCTATTCCAATGGTGAGGGGAAAGAAGATTCCATCATGGTCTTAGGCAGTTGCTCAAATCATTTCCCTTTTCCTAGAAACATCCTTTCCATTTTGCCTAGACTGAGCGTTAGCCAGCTGTTTTTCATCCAGAGGCTTATCTCACAGGGGTATTGATGCCTGCATGACTGTTCAGGCTGTGTCTGCTGAAAAGAAGATGGAAAGCAGAGTGCTATCATCACCCTCCTGGTGGCCATGGATCCCATGGCTTCTGTCCGTTCTTTCCAGCTCCCCATGCCATACCATAGCTACAAGATAAGCTCTTCTCCTATGATCTCTTGTGTGTGTGTGGAATGGATTATTGTTTCACCATGGATGTTAGCCAATACTTCATAGATTTCATACACATTAGGGCGGGAAGGGACCTCGCAAGATCATAGGGTCCAGCCTCCAGCCCCCTGCCCCCTTGGGCAGGAAGTCAGTTGTGGTCAAAGAATCCCAGCAAGATATGCATCCAAATGTTTCTTAAAAGAGTCTGGAGTAGGTGCTTGCACCACTTCTGGAGGGACTCTATTCAAGGCTTTGGGGAATCGGACGATAAAGAAGTTTTTCCTTATGTCCAGCTTAAAATGCTCTTGGAGAAGTCTGTGACCATTGGACCTTGTCATCCCTTGGGGTGCTCTGGTGAACAGGTGTTCCCCCAGGTCCTGATGCACACCCTTTAAGTACTTATAGGCTGCTGCCAAGTCACCCCTGACCCTTCACTTCTCCAGGCTGAAGAGTCCCATGGCTTTCAGCCTCTCCTCGTAGGGCCTGTGCTCTTGCCCTCTGCTTACAAACATTGTGGTTTGTAAGCACCCTATTCTATTATGCCAACAACCAGATTCAGTCATCTACGTGAAATTTTTTGGACACTTAAGTCCCCCCAAAAGACCTGTCTATAGGTGCATGCAGCCCTGTGCATGTGGACAGCTATGAATGACTACATCGTTATAACCATTGCACACACACAATAGCAGCTGGGTCCTATAGTACACCCTTTGGAGATGCCTAGCAGCATTAGATACCCAGAAATTGAGTCATCCAAAACCCTGTGACTACTGGGCGTAGACTCAGAAATGCATGTACAGCCCTGTGGTTCAGTGACCAGGGCACTGCTCTGGAAGGCTGTGAGTCATCCCCCACCCCCCACTCTCCCAATCCAGCACAGCACTCTAACTACCACATCGCAAGTCAGCCATTTATTTCCTCCCTTCTCTGCCCTCCTTTTGTAGCTGAACCACTAACCTAGTCACTGACAAAAATAAATGGAGGGTGGTAAAAGTGAGACGCTTCCACCCCCACTGCAGGCAAAGGTCCAGGCTAGAATCGAGAGCCCATTTTTCCCAGATAAGCAGCCATCTCATTAAATCATGTTATCTGGCTTGCTACCTTCATCTTGGCCTTACATAATTCCCACAGGTCACTCTTTCATGGCCCAATGGCTCAACTTCAAGAGAAATGATGAAGGAGGCCAGAGATGATGGCTGACCTGTGCTGAGATGGTTACAATTCTGTTCAGAAGTCAGAGGGACCCTCTGAGAGAGCCTGGAGCCCAGGACTTCCATCTGGGTGTCCTTGTCACTCAGGTCTTTAGGGAAAGATATGAGCTCTTGGTCTCTCTTTCTCTCACTTCATTGCCAATGTGCATGACCAATCTGGGTGCATATGTGAGTTTCCAGATGTGTAGGGCCAGGCACGCACAAGAGAATGCCAACCTGTGCATACGTGTTGTTTTGGGGGACTTACACACCCAAAACTGCCATGCAGATGACCAAATCCGGACACCTAGGTCTCCAGAAAAGAACAGAATGCCATCCTGTCTTTATTTACCAATGCACTCTGTGGGACGATGAGTGACATTCACACACGGGGTGAGGGCTTGTTACTGTAGTGGAATCACCCTCACCTGCTGTAGGATGAGTCATCCTCATATGCCTGTGCCCTGATTGACTATTTTGTCTTTGGTTCCCACTGGTCTTCATCACATGGGGAACCACTCATCTACTGAAGGGACTTGCAGGGCATCAGCTGTTATCTGCTCAACAGCACAGTGATTGTGGCTCCCGGTTCCTGTCTCTCATCTGTCACTGAGCATTGACACTCAGAACCCGTGCCTAAGCCTCCCAGTCTGACCCTTTCCTGGTATTCAGGTCTTACACCCTGGGGAATTGTGCAATTACGTGCCTGCACAATTTTGCACATAAAACATATGACCATGCATAATTGCATAATTTAATCCAGGCAGGCTCTATGTTTCCGCCTCTGTGGGGCTCCTAGCACTCCAGCTTCCTTTGTGGTAACACATGACTGGACACCTAGTGAGTGGGAAGGGCAGCTCCTGCCTGTAAGAGGTGGGTGGGCATGGGGTTTGTGGGTGGGTATGGGCCCCCCTGCCTCACACTGCTTCCCCTGCATTGTGTACAGCCCCTGCTGCCAGCAGCAACAGGTGGCAGGCCTTTGGGGCGCTCATGACCACAGCAGGCAGAGCCCCCCCATGGTGTGTAGTGCTGGCTGAGACCTGGGGGTTACACGTGGAGACACAGAGCCAGCCTAGCTTGGCCTGCTGGTGTGAACCTTTGAAACAGACCAGGCTGGTTCTGTGCCACTACACCCATTCCTGCAGGTGGGAGCTGCATGTCATCAGGCTGGGCCAGCCGGGTCTGTGCCTCCATAGGGGGCTTCCAGCACTCCAGCAGGAAGTCCCACATGGAGGTACAGAGCCTGCCTGGCCTGATGGCATGTGGCTCCTGACTTTAGTGCCACAAACCCCACGTGTTGGCATGGAGCCAGCCCATTCTAGTGTGCAGGTGCATGCCAGCGGGCCAAGCTGGGCTGGCTCCGTGTTGCCACATTCAGCCCCCCGGCACTGAGCCTGTAGGTTTGAATTTTTCTGTGAATAATTTTGAATTTTTTTGTGCATAATTCCCTGGGGTGGAAGCTTTGACTCCTTGTATGGAAATCATAGCTCAAGAAAAGCAGGGAGATAGAAATTGCCATAATGGATCAAACTGAGTTGGCTGTTTTCAACTGTGGCCAGTATCAGTTGCTTTATGGAAGGATTAATGGACTGGGGTATGTGAAAAAGACGACTGAAAACAATAAATAGGTGTTTTCAGACAGACAATTAACCCTTGAATTCGTTACCAAAGAAGTTACCTGCCAGGGAGCACAGGCAACACTATGTCAAGAGTGACAAACAGCAGGAATGTTCAATTCTAAGGAAAAAGTGATGGCTCGGCCTGCCGAGGTAATAGTTGTTTCTGTTTTCACCAAGGTTATAGGTGAGAAGTGCCATGGAGGGTCAATAATACTGAAGGAAACACAAGACAGTTTAATAAAATCAAGGGAAAAGGTGGTTCTCTTTTTTTTGAGGCCACCAAGAATACTCTAACAATACTATTAATTAATTAATTAATGCTTCTTATGTAAATGACAATAAACAATACCAGAAGCAGCAAATGTAATGGATGTAATGGATTTGCCTCAGCAGCTGAATGGGATGTTGCCACTGGAAGATGGGCAAAGAATGTGATATAACCTAACTTAGATTTAAATTCAATTAGTACCGGCAGCCATCAAGTGAGAGCCAAAATGTTATCCTGACTCTGGTAATGAGGTCAGAACTGCAAAACAACAATGGGAAGAGGACTTCTTGCCTAAAAATAGAAATATAATAGCAAACACAAGAGGAAGAAAACCATGATTTGAATCGGGGCATGTCACTCAAAAAAAACAAAAAAAAGAACTTTTGATGAACCTTCTCCAGGTTTTACGTAGGGGCTTTCTTTTGCCCTCAGGATAAATGTGGCAACTCTAAGGCTGATTTTATTTTCCAAGCTAAAGTTATATATAGCGGTGAGGAGAGTTAGCCTGGGGCTTTATAACAGAAGCTGACAACCACTTTACCTAGGGAAAGGCCACCATCTCTTCATAATAGGGACCAACTACAAAATCCTCATCCAGGACTCTAACTCTGCCTCCAAAGACCAAGCATGTTTGACTCTAGGGTTTTGGTACAGGACTCATTTACATCGTTATGGAATTTAGCTCAGAGATTTCCATCAGAGTTGTTCCTGTTCCCAGAACCTCTGGAAGTACTTTGAGAAGTATCCCGGGACTGGGGACTGCAGACCGTGCATTGTCCATCTGTAAATGTGTACACTTTGATAACCCCACTGGACTCTTTCTGATAGAGCAAGACTCATCATGAGCCTCAGATCCCTCACCCATTGTATCGCTTGACTACTATGGAGCAGTGTCAAGGAGCAGCATAATTCTTGTTGGATAAATTTACAAGCTCATCAGAACTCAATTGGCGGGAGGTAGTCCCCTCTCTCAGGCTGGTTACTGGAAGACTGGGGAACTAGTACTTCAGAACTCAGAAGCCCCATCTGACCATTGGCCTGGGTTCATTCATTTGTTATCATTATTATTTATGACTTGAATTATGCAGTGGCTAGAAGTGCACACTAAAAGTCAGTCCTGTGGTGCTAAGGGCTACAAAGATGCCATAAGAGACGATCCTTGCCCCAGACAGCTTGCAATCTTTAACCACCTCAGTGAGGTGAGAGTGTTGCCCATCTTACAGTCTTAACTAAGGGCCACGCCCAGGTAGGTGGTCTCACCAAACTTGTCTAGGGACTGTAGGCATAATGGATCTTGGGGTTCCTGGATTTTAGTTGGACACCAGAAGATCACCCCAGGCTACTTCTTGGTGTATGAACTATTTTTCTTATCCTGGCTTTGCTTGTTCTTGCTTCATTTTATGAGGAGCTTAGATTATGGATTTGTGTAGGATAGTTTGGACAGGGCTGATCCTGCTGCAGACAGGGTGGGTTGGACTAGATGTGACTTCTGGGGGTCCCTTCCAGCCCCATTTCTCTATGATTTAATTCAGCTGGTGGCCAAAATGTCATTCTCAACAGACTTTTCCTTTCAAGTGTCCTGGGCAATAACCTAAAAGGTGTGTGCACGTTGACACATGGAGAAAATCTCCTCAGTCTTCTTTTATTCCCCTTGCAGCACTTCTTTTCCAAAGGTACCTGTGAATGGTGGTCTATTTTTTCCAAGTTATATGCACTTTATTATCAGAGTGAATTTGCCTCTGTTAGTTCTTCATTTCTTAAGGTCTTCCTTTAATGATTTTTGGACATGGCTAAGAGTGAATGAGTCAAGAGCAAAAGAAGATGTCAAGCAATGGGTAAATGAAGAAGAGAGCAAACCTCACATTCAGAATGACAGGAAATTAAAGCCTGCACTATTCATCTGCAAATAGCAAATAACTTGAACTGAAGCAAGCAGTTTGTCATGTATTCCAGTTCAAAACGGCAGCAGGGGCAAGAAGAAAAAGCACTAAACTCCATTATCACCAGAGTGAGAGATCAGAGGAAGGCAGAAATTAGACGATTTCCATATAGACGAACAAACAGTACAGCATTTTGGCACCAAACCCTAGCATGCTTCAGACACTTTTCAGAGATTTCTGACCTCCACATGGCCCTTGGGGAATTTATGTGAGGACAGATAGAATCTGAGTGGCCATTAACTATTGTGGATAAAGGATGGAGAAACTCAGATAGGAGACAATAAAAAGCAACTAAAAAACCTTATGCAAAATTCTCCCATGAAACACAAAGAGTTCTTTGTACCTGTTTCCTGGTTACAGAGAGAAGTGGTCTTTCTTCCTTGTTTTCTTCCTTAACTTAATATAACTTTAATATACCTTGATGTTTCAAAAGGTGTAGCAGTCTTTGCTAGATAAGCAGCTGTCTTCAAACTCTGCAGAAGCATCTAGTACTCTTTGGTGAGCTGGCAAAACATATGGAATCTGTACTTTAATGGTACAGGACAAAAGTGGTCTTCGTCTTTCCCCAGCTAAGTGCAAAACACAGAATGGGTCTGCTGGCTGAGTCAGACAGAGCTTCCAAGGTAATGGTCATTCTGCTGATGGAGTGGAAGAATTTATCTATCTCTCTTCCTAGCAACGTTCTTTTTATAGATTCATAGATGACTGGATCAGAAGGGACCTCAGCAGATCATCGAGTCTGACCCCCTGCCATGGGCAGGAAAGAGTGCTGGGGTCAGATGAAGACAAGGAGACACCACCCAAGCAAGACAGGTGACAAATGCAAGGAGTGCCCAGGTAAGAAACAGGGGACCGGACAATCTCCCAAATCGGGGGGTGGCACATGCAGCTAGGCAAGGCCTTAAATGCCTATATACCAATGCTTGTAGTATGGGGAATAAACAGGAGGAATTCGCCCTCAGAATAGCCAGTTCAGACCCAGACATAATAGGGCTTTCAGAAACATGGTGGGATTCATCCCACGACTGGGCAGTTAGCATTAGGGGCTATAGGCTTTACAAGTGGGACAGAGAAGGAAGGAAAGGTGGGGGTGTGGCGCTCTATGTCAAGGAGCAATACACATCCTCTGCCAGCAAAATGGGGTCAGAGGAGGGGCAAGCTGAAGTGCTCTGGGTCAAGATACAAGGGGGCCGTGGGGAGAGGGATCTAACGGTGGGGGTCTACTACAGATCCCCCAGCCAAGGGGAGGAGCTGGACTGGGAATTTTTGGGCCAGCTTGCAGAGGCACTTAAAGCAAAGGATGTAGTTGTCATGGGTGATTTAAATTACCCGACATCTGCTGGGAGAAACAGTCAGCCGGGTTGGACCGTTCCAGGAGATTCCTGGCTGAGATACAGGATCTCCACTTAATTCAGGAGGTGCACAGTCCCACCAGAGGAAATGCCCTGTTGGACCTGGTCCTGGCCACAGGTGATGACCTGGTCAGGGGCCTCCAGGTCCTCAACCACCTGGGCAATAGCAATCATCACTTGCTGGAATTCACCATCCAGCGCAGGGTGTCAAGGGCCTGAAACAAGGCGGTAGCCCTAGACTTCAAGAGGGCCAACTTCAATGAGTTGAGGAGATTAATGGGAGAGGTGCTGAGGTTCCAAGAGCAGGGGAGCTCAGTGCCCAAGATGAGTGGTTGTTCCTTAAGGAGACAATACTCAGGGCCCAAGGGGCGACCATCCCAACCAGAAGTAAGGGGGGCAGGAGTGCCCGAAATCCCCCCTGGTTCACCAAGGGCATCCGGGAATGTCTGATTGCCAAAAAGGCGGCGTACACCCGGTGGAAGGGGGGTGTTATCTCCAAAGAGGAGTATACCTCCTCTGCTCGGGCCTGTAGGGGGGCTGTCAGGAAAGCTAAGG
>NW_017728929.1:7831528-7842202 GCF_001723895.1 Crocodylus porosus | reverse complement strand
GTCAGGGCGACTAGGAGCTGGAACCAACTTCCAAGGGAAGTGGTGCTGGCTCCTACCCTGGGGGTCTTTAAGAGGAGGCTTGATGCCTACCTGGCTGGAGTCATTTGAGCCCAGTTTTTCTCCTGCCCAGGCAGGGGGTCGGACTTGAAGATCTATAAGGTCCCTTCCAACCCTACTTCTATGATTCTATGATATGATTCAACTAATCTCCTGAGCACACTGAAGTTAGCCTTTCTGAAGTCTAGCACTTCTGCCCTATTGGTCATCTTTCCCACCCTACGCTGGATACTAAATTTAATCAAGTCATGGTCACTGTTCCCTAGGTTACCTTGTACCTGCAGATTCCCCACCAGGTCATCCTCTGTAGACAGCACCAAGTCCAGTAAGGTCTTTCCCCTAGTGGGACCATATACCTCCTGTGTTAGGTGGAAGTCCTGTATGCAGGTTAAAAACTTACGTGAATGGTCAGATCTAGCTGACTGCTCTACCCAGTAGATGTCAGGGTAGTTTAGGTCACTCATGACAACCATGTCCCTTGACTGTACGGCCTCTGAGAGCTGTCTGGAGAATTCCAGTATCAACTCATTCTCCATGTGTGGTGGCCTGTAGTAGACCCCCACTACCAAGTCTCTTTCCCCCTGACTCCCTTGTATTTTGACCCACAATACCTCAATTTGCCCCTCAAGTTTGGGCAGGTGCCTACCAGACATACTACAAAAGTTTGCCTCATGAACCTGATCAAGACCATATCATGGCCACATCTTCATTAGATTGGCAGTGGCTTGCCTTCTACTACCAGTGAGATGTGGGATGAAGCCATATGTAGGGAAGATTGCAAATCAGCACCACAGACCCAGCTCATTAGGTAAATTGAAGATCAAGAAAAAGTGTACTACTTCTTGTAGCAAATGCACTAGAGGAGGTCTTAACTTAGAGAATGTGCTAATGGTCAAGTAAGTGGGAACTGTGGGCAGCAGATATTTCTCACACTGACTTTATTTGAATACTGTAATTTTCTTTTAAATAGCTCAACACTACCCAGCTGTGCACATGGATGGTTTGTGTGGAAGCCTGTTTTTACAGCTGTTTTCCCGGTGCTTCCTCTCTGCTGCCTACTAGAAGTTTCTTGCCTCTGCTGGTTGTGTGTTGTGTCATAAATCTTGCCAGCGCATTTCAGCAGGTGCTTAAATTTCTGCACAAATGGAATCCCATTGACTTTGACAGAACTACTCATAGTGCATGAACTTAAGCATATGCACAAGCACTTCAGGTTTGGGGCCTTCATGTATAAGTTCTTTGGAAGAGGTACTCTTGTAAAGACCATAACCACTGAGGCCCTGATTTTTACTGAGGTCATTAAGGCCCAAATTCTGTTACCCGTTATGTGCCTAGATAGCACTTACCCAAGTTAATTACGTGTTTAGCACTCATGCATGATTTGCAATTCCATCACCTGTGCCATCTGAGCATGCTTAGTAGGCTGTATATTGGCTAGGCAGGTGTGCAGCTACATATGCGTTGCATGTGTAAGTCACAAAATTCTGCCCAGGAAAAACCTGTGACTAGTGGGCATTAGTTGCCAGAGGAGGAGGGGTCCTCCCTTTGAACTAGGGCAAGTGACCTAACCACTTGGCCCTAACCACAAGTCCTTCTCATTTAGGAATATAGTTTTACCTTCATCTCTGTGACTTCCAAATACGGTGCTCTAACCATCAGGATTAAGCATTAGCCAATTGGTTCCTTTGAAGCTGGCCTCCTGAAAGATAGATGAGGCCAGGAGGAAGATCCCATGTCAGATGGTGTGTGTCTCAGTGAGATAAACACTGGTGTTCTGGGCAGTAGGCTTGGATTTTAGCCCGCATCCTTACTCCCACTGGGACAGGAGACTCCTCACTACTGTCTCTCCATTTTATCTAGTGGCTCTTAACTGTGAGGTTCAGCTGAGAAACCTGAGGCACATATACATATACATATACAAGACCACCTGGAAGATCACTGACGGACTTTGGAACAGAACTCAGCTCTGCTCATTTCTATCACTGGGCCATCCCTGTGCTCCCTGGCACAGTGCCTGAAAGCTGGACCACGGGTCTCTGCATAGCCTAGTTACCTCCTCAAATGTTGTTTTGAAAAGCTGACATGAAAGGCTACTTCGATGGCTTCCAAAACATCATTCTGGAATTCCCCAAATGCATGGAATTCAGAATTTGGAGGTTCCATGCTGAAACAGGATGAACTTTCCTTTCTCGTTCATTTTTTGAAACGTTAGCATGTCCTATAGAACTGGAATGCTGGCTTCCAACCAACCCTACTACAGTGACACATGAGTCCAAAGCACCTGCAGGAGCTCAAGGTGGGACAGACTTCCCTTGACTCACCAGGACTGATGTCTGTTCCTTTTTCCCCCCCTCCCCAAAGGGTTACGTGCCTGCACTCTCCCAGAACACATGGCTTGCTGAATTGATCAAAAGGTCTTTGAGGCAGGTCAGCTGTCTTCATTTGTGTTTTAAAGCAGCATTGTACATTTACAATGCTGTATTGGAGGTTCGATATGTGTGTCAGTAAGTAGTTCTGAATTATGTACCTTGCTCCTATAGACACCTGTTCATGTGTTTAAATAACTTAAGTAACACCAAAGCCTCATGTAATAAAGTCCAGTTTTCATAATCAATAGCATACAGGGGAGAGACATGGCTAGTAGCTCATGCAACTGCCTTGGAAGTCCCCATCTGGAATGAACAGGTACCTGTGAGTCTGGCCTGTGATACAAATCCCAAAAGAAGCTCAGACTCCTTGTCTGGAGACTTAGAAAGATGCTGTATCTGCTCCTTCGCTGCACCCAACTCCTACAAAGAATTTTAGACATGTCAGTTCCATCAGACCATGTTTCAGTATCTGATAGGGACTAAATCCTTCCTCCACTTAATAAAGACATCCTTCCTCTCTGTGATGCAAATGTTTTAAAGACACCAAACTAAAGATGAAGAAATCTGGCTTCACCATCATCATCCTTATTGGCACCACCACCACCATCAACATTACTGTAATGTCCCGGGGCCTGAACTCAGTGCTGCGTAAACTCAGAACAAAATGACAGTCCCTGTCCCAAAGAGCTTGCAATCTGAATATGAGACAAATGATGACCGGAGGATAGATGGATAAGTGTCAAGGAGAGAATGAAAGTGTGCTGGCTAGTGTAGGTAAACCACTATGGTAGCCTAGCTGCTGTCCAGTTTTTTTATAGGCATCACAACAAAGGAGAGTTTGAAAGAATGATTTGAGGTAGCATAAAGAGGTAACTTTGGTGGGGTGTATGGGGCACTTCTCCCATACCTGAGTAGAAGCCTGGTTCAGTTTTCAGGTCTGCCACAGTCCCTCTATATGTTGCCAGGCAAATAGCTAATCCATTTGTGCCTTGGGCCACCAGTCTGTGAAATGGGCATAATCGTTATTTTACTTTATCTGTTTAGCATGTAAACACTTAGGGGCAGGAACAGTCTCCTTCTGTTTACATGTACAGCACTTGGCATAACAGGACCCGAATTTTGCTTGGGTGCTATCACAGTATAAGCAACATTACAAAAAGAAAGTGGCTGCTACAGGAATCAGTACACTTGAAACCTTCAAGCATGCCCTTTCCACTCCACCGACAGCCAGCATGTCACCTCTACCTTGTCAGGTAGCATGGTGTGACTCCTATTAATAGACACAGTTATTCTTAGCCATGGTAAGAAATGTCACAAAGCCCCACCAACCTTTTGCAGTTATGGCATTAATATTCTGTCTTATTGTTACAGAGGCAAGAATAAGACTAAATGTAAAGGCAAAGTGGGGAGGGCAGTAGGGGCAGGGATATCAAAGCAGACCATTAGGAAGAATGGTTATCTAGGCAGTTTGCTCTAGGCAAACAGTTAATCCAGACCTGGGAGACAGCATTGGTAGGTAAAGCCCTTTAATGGCCTAAGTCCTATGATAATTAGTCCTGCCCTGGAGGTAGCTAAGAGTGAGCCACTCCAGCTTGAAATGGAGCTTGATCCACTGCTGAGGCCCTAATCCTCTGTGCACAATGAAAGCTGAACTAATTCACTGAGTAAACACTTTCTCCAGTTACTTACAAGCTGTCTTCTTTCAGTCCGATACCAGATAGATTCACTTTCAAGGGCTGGAAAGAAAATCAACTTTTTTTTTTAAAAGCAACTGATCTTGGCTGAAATGCATTTGGACTTCTTAAGCATCCAGAGCAAAATCGGGAATAGATATTGTCTGCTTTCCCCCTGCAGGCATGCTAAAGGTCTATATTTTACATGGCAGAAAACAAAAAACAAATTTCTCACTCCTATTTCCTGTGCTTTCCTGCCCTCCTTTTACTTCGATAGAAACCAACTTGAGAATATTCATAAAGCTTTTATGAACTGTACAGAAGGACATTTGACTTTTAAAGTCATCCTATTTGCATGTCCTAAGACTCACAGTGGGAAATAGCTTTGGCGTACACTGAAACACAATTAAATTGCCAGGCAAAGAAATATCAGACCCCTTCAACCATTGCAACTGTCCTCAGATTTTTTTTAAATGAAATGAGTATGCCCATGATTCAGAATGTAACCATTACCCCAAGTCCTCTGAAACCCAAAGTATATAATGATTCATCAAATGTTACCCTCCTGTCACTAAAACCATCAGGTGTATAAAGTGAGGTAAAGAGGACAGAGGTGTAGGTTGTAGCCATATTGGTCTAAGGACATAGGCAGACAAGGTTCTTTGGGTGAATCTGATATCTTTTATTAGACCAACTTAAATAGTTGGAAAAGATTTGTTTAAGCAAGCTAAAAGAGTGTAAAGAGAACAGATACGTGACACATTTCCTCCAGAGGAAAATTAGAGTGAACGCACAACACACAGCATTTGTTTTGCAGATACTGGTATTTGCTAATCTAAAGGTACTTCTGAAGAAGTCAACAATTCATTTATTCCTAATAGAGTGATTTTGGTGTACCCATGGTGTGCTCTCTGCCATTTTCAGCTTTCAGGATCTGTGCCATGTGAGCCAGTTCCCTGCCACCTCGTGGCGAGGTCCTGTAATAGCACCTACTTTTGGCAGCCAGTTTGGGACAAGTAGACAGAGGGTGTGTCTACACATGTATTTATGCACATCTCAAAGCGTTTTAGAGGTGTATTAAGATAATTTAGGTGCACATCTACATGTGGACATGTTAATGTGCCTTAAGGTGCATTCAATTTAGGTACAAATAGCTAAGTTGCATTAGTGCATGTGCAGACGGGCTAATGTGCATTAGCTTGGTGTGTATCCATTGATGCACACTGCACTATTGCAACTTAGCTATTTGCGCCTAAAATTTAGGCTCACCTAGCCTTAGTTCACCATTTTTAAGGTGCATTAAGGGTGCGTACATGTAGACATGTGCCCTTAATTTTCATGTGCCTTAAAAATGGTAATTTTAGGCTAAGCCCACTTGAAAGAAGCATGTGTAGATGCACCCAGAGATACTTATATACTAGGGATTAATGAAGCTTTTCACAGAAAACTCTTACTCACCCTCAGCCTACCTTGTCCTTAAAGGCCAGAGGAAGCAGGCTGGTTTTCCAGCATGCCTGAAATATTGCTAGAGTCAGGCTAGCACAGGCCAAAGCAGGAAGTAAATTCCAAAGGCAAGGAATTTCCCCAGACAGCCCTCTACCAGACTATCCTTTTCATTTATGTCAAGGGGTTTCAACTCAAGCATCTCTGTTGTTAGGATGGGTTATCTCAATAATAAATAACTAATCCAGCATTGTAACTTTAACATTTAAAATTTCCATTGTAACTTTAGAATTTGCCCTGAGTTAGGTGTATTAACTATGCCGCTCCAGGAGAAACCATCTGGCCATTTATCAGGGCCAATGTAAAAGCCACAACTTCTCTCAGAGAATAGCTTTTCCTTTTAGTTCCATTAAATACCCCACAGCTATGTCCCTCCATGCTATCATGCTGCTGGGATCTCTTCCCATCTCAGGCAAAGAACTGATATGTGAATATAGGCAATGCTTTTCTCTGCCTTCAGTCTCTTCATGTATAGAAGAGGTATATACTAACATTTGTACACTTCACAGGGATGCTGCAAACCCTAATACTCAACTGGCTTTGAGATTCTCCATTTCTGCTGACTGGACATACTTGCTCGTGCTCAGGGATGGACATGGGAACATAGAACTGGAAGTGGGCCTTCCAGACCATCACCTCTTCAGACCTACACATACAACTACAAGGCACAGAACCAGAAACCCCAGCAACATGCCACAATATGCCACAGGTAAAAACAGGAGAGACTGACAGAGAAGAGATTAATAAATATATGTTCAGGAGATGCCAGAAGGAGGACCATGGTCCTACCTTTCAGTGTATGGAGTACACAGCTCCATCAGAGCTTTGAATGATCAGGGCTAACGTACTATTTTTGTTAGATAACAACCTTACTTTTTTCATTTATTTTTAATTTAATTTCTTTAACTTTATATGCCCTCACTGAAGAGGCAGAGTGAGAGAAAGATAAGCCTGCTAAGGGGAAGAAAGTTAAGTAATCAAAGACAACAAAGTTCTTGGTATAAATGGCAAAAATTCTGGAAAATATATCAACAAAAATTTGAAAGACATAAACCCAACATCCCCCAAGTGACTTAGGAGCTAATGAACAATTCAGTTTTACCTTATAAATTCTCATTCGTTTCTGCAGCTAAACCCCACCCCCCCATTGATAAATGAGGGTCAATTTTGGATGCATTTATGAGGTTTGTTTTCTCAGTGAGGTCAATGCAGACACATCTGCACCTGGACTACGTGGAATAAACTGATTGAAAAGCCTTACTGACACTTGCCTGCTGGCTTCTGCCCTGGAGCAAGAAGGCAAGCGGTTGGGTTGAAGGGGTGAAATGCATGGTCAGAAGCAGTTAAGGTGGCCAAGCAAGGTAGACTGTCTTTCACTGCTGGTAGACTACCCTCATAGGGAACAGTGCAGAAACAGGAGCTCACCAGGCATGTCTACGTGTTTGTTAATGCATCTTAGTGACTCCGTACTTAGGTCAGTACTCAATTGATTAAGTACTAGCTAAACACACAGTAACTAGAGTTACTGCACAGTAGCACCAGCAGTTATTTTGTGATGTTTATTGTGCATTAGCCTAATAACACTGTGCAGTAAGCTGTTAGCACAGTTTTTAACCACTACGCTACTCAGCAGTGTTATTAGGCAAATGTGCAGTAAGCATCTCATGTAGACATGCCCACTGAGTCACAAATCTCTTCCCAGGATGTTCTTAGGGCAGCATGGCAGTGTGGTAATATGGGCTGTAACTAGACACAGCTGTGTGGGACCAGAGAGGGTGTAAGGTACTATTAAGCAAGAGCATGGGTGCTAAAATCTAGCTTTTAATAAAACATGAGCAGAGAAGAAAGAAAGGAAGAAAAAGAAGAAAGAAATTGGTCTGTCAACCTCTTGGACTCTGAGTGATGAGACAGAAAGTGAAGCTGCAAGAGCTGCCCTGTTTTATGAACACTCTCCTGGTATAAGACTTGTTGGTGAGCAGTATTACTAGAGTTGCTTGGAGCTAGGGAAAAATCATTTTTTGAAGTGCATGTTCAGAGATATATATATTTTTTATGCAAGGAAAATGGAAAAGAAGTGGGGGGGAGGGGGGGACCTTCCTTGCATTAGCAGCTGCTTCTGTCTCCAGGCACTCTGGCAATGATACCTCATCCCATCCATTCAGCGACCCATTATCATTTTCCCTCCTTCCCATTATTCCCCTTCAACCTTATCAGACGCAAGCATCGCCTCAGACGCTCCAACTGGAGCCTTGTAATTGTCCCTGGTTAGAGCTCGATAGCACCTTGAACCACCAGAGTAATCTCTGCTTAAAAAAAAAAAGGTCTCCACAAGGAGACGATGAGAGAATTTGCCTGTGGCAATGTGGGATCTATAATAGCTAACTCTTCTCTCTCTCACGCCACACGCACAGATAAATGGAAAGTTTTTTTTATTTATCACCAGCCTTTTTAGACTGTCTGTTAGGCAGTGATCACATTATATTACAGGGTCTGTATTATTATTATTACTATTTCCTAAGGGCACATGATAGAAGGGGAGGATGGAGAAAGCATAACAAGGAGAGAGGATGCTTTTAGGAGGGGAAAACGGAGAGAATATTTTGTTGGGCATGGTGATGCGGAAAAGGTATTTGGACTCAAAGGCACTGATTCTACCACTTTGCACCTTGGGTCAGCTTTCACATGTGTAAAAGCAGCCTGACATGCTACTAACTCACCCATATTTGGCTAGGAGAGAGTGCCAGCAAAATGAGAGCAAGGCAAGAGATTTAGGAGGCTACAGCAGCATTGAGGAATGGGATTCTTAGTGCATCTGTCTGCATTCATCTAGGATAAAGTAAGGGAGGAAGGGCTCATACCCGGGGCAATATAAAGCATGTTCAAAAGAAGGAAACAAAATATTCTGGCTGGAATCCTGGCCTCACTGAAGTCAGCAGCAAAACTCTCCTTAACTTCACAGGAAGGAAGAAGTTCCTCCTTGGCGTTTATGAATGAACAGGTCCAGAATCATCGGCTTGTAATTCTTGTAGCCTGTAATTCACCCATTTCTGTGTTCTTTTTCAGTAGAAAATTGTGGCTCCTCTGATGTCTACAGTTTGGTGGTACCTTTTTCCTTTGCTGAAGGAGAATGACTATCATATGTGGGGGACTGTCCCCTGACAAACCAAGCATCATTCATGATGTGGTTTGTTCACTGTGTCTCTAATTTTACCATCAACATGGGTTCAAAGCAGCTAATTTTCCTTAGAGCCTTGGGAGGGGGTTGCTACAAATCTGTTGATGTAGCTAAAAAAAAAGAAAGAATTACTGGTGCTTGTACTTATCTGTTTAAATCCTTGTATTTGGTTACGTCAGAAAAAGTATGTTGGAAAGCCCTTCTCTTCCCTAAGTACTTGCAAAAATCAATCCTATACCCTACCAGCTCTAGCATTAGAGCAATGGTTCGCAGCATTTTTAGACTTGAGGCACCCCTCAGTAGACTCAAGACACCCTTCCATGGATTTGAGGCACCCCTTGGTAGAATCAAGGTACCCCACAAAAAATATCATGTCTTAGTTTTCTCTCTTTTTTTAAATACAGAAAAAAATAGAATAATGCTCTATTATTCTCCATTATTCTGAAGTCCACAATAGGTCTGAATGTTTTTAACACTATGGATTCCTATTTGAAAACTCTGGTTTTATATCTTGTGAATCATGCTGGCACACTGAACAGTGCTAATATTGCGCATCCTTTCATGACACCCTTGAAAGGATCCCAAAGCATCCCAGGTTGAGAATCACTGCACTAGAAGTTTCCCAGTAAAGCTCCATATACATCTCTTTTATAATAACAGAGAAAACACAATGTTCCCACTGCCTTCTTACCCAGGAACAGGTGCACTTGAGATCATGCATGGTGCTTTTGTGTTAAGAGAAAGGTTTAGCAATCGAAGTCAATGGAGTACATTTTCAAAACTGATGAGTGATTTTGGATGGGCACTTACCATGAGACACATAAAGGAGGTCTGATTGTCAATGGGTGCAAAAGCTCAGTAATTTCTACAAATCAGAGCTGTTTAGGGGATCTTAAATTCAGCACCTAAAATGGAGGCCTTTAAGTTATTAGTCATTGCTGACAATTTAAGACAGTGCTTTAGAAACATAGGAAAATAGGGCTTCAAGGGATCTTAAGAGGTCACCTACCCCAAACTCCTTTAACCACAACAGTAACTTTCCCCATCAAAATAACAGCGCTGGCTACAACTTTGTCTTTTGACCTCATCAGGACTCAGATTTCTGCTCCTCACTTGACTTTCTAAATTTCCAGTTTCCTGCTTCTAAAATTTAATTTGAAACTTGCTTCTGTCCAACGTTTATTCCCTTATCCAACATTTATGCTTTAATGTGTGTGTAATACCTTTTTCCATATACTCTTCTTTGTTATCTCTCCTTTTCTTTCAGTCCTGATACCTGGAAAGAAGTTCTTGCCTATTTTTCCTTTAAAGGTAACAGGCAAAGGGGAAACACTGAGTTTGTGGCAGGCTTTATTTTTTTATAGTGTGTTTCCATAAAGGCTAAGGAGTTATTTTGTCATTTAAGAGTTTTTTCCTGCTTCTCCTGTCTGATAAGACTCCAGCTTTAGCTACATTACTTGTGTAACTCCTTCTTCCAACAGCAGGATCCTGTTCAAAGAGGTTACTGCAGGTATTGGGGTCTTCCAAGTCAGCTTCCCAGAGGAGGAGAAACAAGCACTTGTGTGCATGGTTTATATGTGCATCTATGCTAGTCTTGGAATGAGACAGTCCCATATGATAGCAGTCTGTTCTCCTTGGTCATTTCTGTGGCCATTTTCTGGATGCCAACAGGGCATTTTTTGGTACTCGTGCATCCAGGAAGATTCCTGAACATAAAGACCTGCCCATGTGGATAACTGTATATGTACAACATTATAGTTGGCCCAGCAACAGCCAGCGAGCCCAGACCAATGGTCAAAAGGGAGAAACAGGTAAGTGATGGGGGACGGGGCATTGCTGAGACTAGGGGGTCAGTGGGCACAACCGTTGGAGGACTCAAATGCCTCTACACGAATGC
>NW_017728929.1:7820037-7831517 GCF_001723895.1 Crocodylus porosus | reverse complement strand
AGCACCTTGCCGGGGTCATCTGACCCCGGTGCTCTTTCCTGCTCAGGCAGGGGGTCGGACTAGATGATCTACCTAGGTCCCTTCCGACTCTAGCTACTATGAAACTATGAAACTATAGTGATAATGTTATGGGGGGATAGAAACTTTTGGATCTTGTCTCCCAAAAAGGTGAATAGTTGGGAAGGTGATGGTCCTGAACTCTAGGCTTCCCTTGCCCAGAGTCTAGGGCTTTTTGACTTTCTAGCATAGTACTTTACCCACTATACTACAGGTTGGCCACTGTCCAGTGCCTTCTCCAGCACTCTTGAAATTGGCTCACTGGCTAGCCGTAAGAGGGAGGTCTGTGGCAGATATGTGGGGCCAGGAGGAAGTGAGCAAGCCAGGAGGTATGAGGCCCAGTGTAGTGGCTCTAGGCAGGGCAGCTGCTCTTGGGCAAGCAGAAGCCTTTTCCCTGCATTGCTCTCCATTTATTTTTTCACCCCAGTGACTATGTGAATGGCTCAGCTTCAAAAGCAGTGACAGGGATGATCATGAGTAATGATTGACCCACACTGAAGTGGCTAGTGTGCCTCGTTCAAACACCTTCTGAGTGATGGTGGGGGAGGGGAGGGCAGAACCCAGAATATCACGCATCACAGGTGAGTGCCCTATCCCCTGAGCTAGGGGGAAAAAGGACACATGCATCTTTTCTGATCCAGTAGCACATGGATTACACATCCACAAGGGATGTGCCTAAGGGCTGTGGCTGCTACTGTGCGAGCCTGGTCAGCACAACTACATAATCATTCATATGCACAAGGCCATGCATCCAGGAATAGAACAGTCCCCAGTGTGAAGGACCAAATAATGGCCACTCAGACAAGCAGGGAAGAATATAATGCCACCCATAACATGCAGGGACAATTCACTCTTCAGGAATCTTACACCAACACTCAGTTCTCAGGGAACAGCTCAGCATCCAGAATAGACTCATTGCAACCCAGAGCAAACTCCTGCCAAAAACTTAGTTTCCTCTCTCCTGAAACTGCCTCCCCATGCAGAATCATGCATACCCCCAAGGTGACAGCAATGGCATCCCAAGACTAAACATTTGCTCACACATTAGGGAAAAAGAGCTTGGTAGGCTGTCACCGCACCACTAGATGAATCCTGCCATAAGAGCAGGACTGTGTTTTGTGGGTTCTTTTCTAAGCATACCTTTTCAGCAGTTCTAGAACAAGGTGACAATGGTAGAGCTCTTGTCTGCACTGTATTTTGCAGCGTGTACATGGCAAAAAGATGCACTACAAACCAAGACTGCCCCTCAGAGGAGATCTGATGTACACTGTGCTGAGGATTCAAGGTATAGGAAATAGAGTCCAGAGCATAACAAACCTAAGGTTGAAGAGACTGCTAGAGATATACCAGTTGTCTTTGTAGTATTGAGGCCCCTAAGAAATGTTTATTGAGTGGACATAATAAGACAGTACTTGTGAAAGGGAGCTATGACACTATCCAAGACAGCACACGTGGATTAGAAATGCCACACGCTGCCTGATGTGCCAGCAGCATGTTGTTACTACTACTACTACAGGTACTCCTTAGACATGAGGGTCCAGAGTGTTAAAGGTATTTAGACTTTGCTCCATTTAGCAGTGCAACCTTGGTGGCCTGCCTTTCCTTAGGATCTTCTACCCAGTGATCATTCATCTTTTAGGATCTCCATACAGTGCACAGTGAGAAAGGGTTTTTCAGAAGCTGGGCAGATAAATGGAGAGCTGTTTAAGCTGCCCAATGAAAGAAGTGGGTCTTACTTGCCTAAGCAGCTGACCTGGTGCGTCTGACTGATAGGTTAAAGACAGACACCTGCCTTTCCTCAGGATACTTGGCCATCAACCCTCTTCTGGAATTTAGGTACTTAAACCAAGTCAAGTACTTAGGTAAGTCAAGATCTAGCAGCAAACCAATGCTGTGTCTGCATGCCTTTTGCTTTATCTCAGCCTACACTTCCCTTCCCTACAGCTGTAGTTTTCTTTTGTGCAGTGTTCAGCTGCCCCCTCCCTTATCAGCACCCTGCCTTCAGGTGTCCTGCTGTAGGATCTGACAGGTGACAGATCTGAACACACCTATGTCATTGGGCCATGCTGTTGAGATTGGCTTTCCCCTACTTCAGGGACACTAGGGTATGAGACAGAAGTTCCATATACCAGTTTGATTTAAATCAGTTTAGTCTGATACTACATCCAGCCAAGTTTATCTTAAACCAGTTTTGGCCTTTTTGAAAGCATTTTAAGTGCACTGGATTTCTGTTGTGTTACAGAGTTGAACCCATTTCTGATCACTTAAACTGGTTTTTGTGTAACTTCTTGTCCCTAGTTTAGGGGATTTGGATTGGAGCAGTTCTGAGTGGTTGTTAACTGGTGATACAACATCAGAGCTTGGGTGGCTTTGTACATGCCATCTAGTGGAAACTGACCAATCTCTGTGATTAGATGGCAGCTGAATGGCAGTGTTGAAAATATCAGTGATGTTTATACAGGCCACGTCTAACAACCATGCAGTCAGTGTTTCATGTACTGTGCAGTCATTTAGTACTTCCATAACCAAATACTAAATGACTAGCCGTGTGTCCTGGCATGGTTGCCTAGTGATGCTTACCATGCAGTAGCTCATTGCTACTGTGAAGTAGCATCATGTCATGGCTCATGCCCAGCTACGCTACAGTGCAATAGTAATGAGCTACTGTGCAGTAAGCATCTCATGTAGACATAGCCACAGCAAACTTGGGTGTGAAGAAGCTGATAGGCAAGTAACTACCTATGAGGCACTTAGACCTAGGGTTCCACCTATGGCTGTCAGTGGTGGATCTGAACTAGTGGTACAATAAGTCATCATGAAAAACATACAAGGAACAAGTCAAGTGTAAGGAAGGCCAAGTAGAGCATTCTACGTGGCTGGGAGGCCACTTCCAGAGTCTACAGCATGCAACTGGACTAGCCTTTTATTTGGATGCATTAAACAGTTCCATCAATGAGTAGCACCTTGACTTCGAGGCCTCCTGTCAGCTACCTCAGGAAACTGGAACTCAGCATGGGGAACATCTGTGGAGTTCATTGGTAAATCAGAACGTTAAGGAAACATTAGATAGAGAAAAGCCAATCAAGATATATAGATCAGAATTTCGTATTTAAATGAGAGAGCTGGATCTATAAAGCCGATCATAACAGTGACAGGATCTCAGAGTTCCAGTGTATAAATCAGTGCCTTCTATTCCAAGTGCCAAGAAAAGGTGTGTAAATGAGCACTTCTTACTTAGAACTTATTGCCATGACCTGTGCTTATGTTTCAGGATTTGTAAATCTGTTTTAGGATTTGTAAAACGATTTCCTGACTTATAAGCCAATTGAATGTTTCAGAAGTCATTCAGGAAGTTAAATCTAATGCTAAAAGTCACAGTTTGTAAATCAAAATGCAGCTCTTAGGTTTTCCAAAAGGATTTATGAATCTGGATGGAGATATCTAAATCTGGTTTATAAAAGTACTTATTTATAAATAAAACCCCAAAGAATGGCTTGGCTTGTGGCAGACGATGAGTCAGGATGTACAAAATGATCGTGACAGGGAGGCCCGGAGGTGTCCATCAAACAGCCCTGAGACTTAGTGGCAGGAATACATATGTTGTAGCAGATTTACCCTTCATTAAAAAAGGAAAGCTGTAAGCCCGTGTGGCTAGTACTGCATAATGACAGGGACATTTGGGGATGAGCTGTACAGGAGAGGCCACTACACTGCTTTTTCTAGCACACAATTATTGGCCCAGGTTACTGAAAGACCCAAGTACCACCTAAGTAGGATCATGGACCACCACTCCCATCCCACCCCCAAATCAAACACAGAGACCCCTTATGAGTGCATAATAGCTTCACAATTGCTGTCAGGGCCATGGATGAGTGCTCTTGACACACTGGCTACCTCAAAAGTTCCATATTATAAAAGTCTCTCTTATGTAAAAAATAAAAAGTAAAAAAAAATCAAATTTCTACAGTTCTAAAACTTTTTTTTTTTAAAAAGCTTTTAAATTTTAAGCTGGGGATTTATAAATGGGCTATTAAAGTTTAAGAGTTTCATTATAGTTTTTTTTTAAATCATAATTACTTTAGGTAGGGGAGGAGGGCTAGGTCTACTTTATTCCTAGTGGAAACTATACATATATATGAAGTATCTATATAAAAGCTGGAACTGAGCTTATATTAATACAGTTTAACTGATATTCAATAACTTCACCCTCCCTTTTTCCTATTGTCCATATTTAAATACTTCAAAAAGAATTCTAATCAAGTGGAAATTAATAGGGGAGGAAAGACTGGGGCTAGCAGGAGAGGGCTCTAATCCCACTATCTCTTAATATTTCAAAGTCTCTTTTATTTTTCTAATAAAAAAAGAGAGAGAGAGAGGGAGAAAGTGGAATTAATCCAGTGCTCTGAACTGTCCTCTCTTCTTACTGCTTTAAATAAATTCCAAAAGCATATTAAACATTAGAAGGCCATTCCTGGCCTGTTGCCAGGCTCTGCCATCACTTCCCAACTTTTCCTTCCTGTCTTTCCAGTGGGTGGGTCTGGTGGAAGAAGAAGGCAGCACTATGGTGGAATGGATCCCCTTAAGCACGCAAAAATTGGGAGTCATTCCTCAAGGAAATTCACAAGATTTGGCTAGGAAATCATTGGGCCTTGACAAACTATGCTAAGGGTTGGCTTCTCCTTGTTTGCCTGCTGGTTCAGAGCCCTTGGAGGGAAGTGTGCATGTTGGGGGACACTCGGGTTGTTTTAGGGCAGGGGTGGTCATAAGTGGCATAGACAGCCTCTGTGTGTGACACAGAAAGATAGACCCCTAGAAAGTTAGGGTTGGAAGGGACCTCAGGAGGCCATCTAGTCCAACCCCCTGGTCAAAGCAGGACCAGCTCTAACTACATCATCCCAGCCAAAGCTTTGTCAGGCCAAGTTTTGAAAACCTCCAAAGATGGAGATTCCACCACCTCTCTGGGTAACCTGTTTCAGTGTTTTACTACCATCTTAGTGAGAAAATTCTTCCTAATATCTAACCTAAACTTCCCTTGCTGCAAGTTGAGACCATTGCGCCTTGTTCTGTCATCTGCCATCACTGAGAACAGTCCAGCTCCATCCCCTTTCGAACCCCCTTCAGGGAGCTGAAGGCTTCTATTAAGTCCTTCTCAATCTCCTCTTCTCTAGACTAAATAGGCCTTGTTCCCTCAGCCTCTCCTCATGAGTCATGCAGCCTCCAAACCATTTTCATTGCCCTCCACTGAACTTTCTCCAATTTTTCCACTTTTTTCTGTAGTGGGGGATCCAAAACTTAACACAGGACTCCAGATATGGCCTCACCAGTGCCAAATAGAGGTGAAGAATCCCATCCCTTGACCTACTGGCCACACACGTACAGCGCACCCCAGTATACTGTTAGCCTTCTTGGCAACAAGGGCACACTACTGGCTCATATTCAGCTTCTTGTCCACTGTAACCCCTAGGTCCTTTCACACAGAGCTGCTGCCCAGCCAGTCGGCCCCCAGCGTGGGATTATTCAGTCCTAAATGCAGAACTTTGCACTTATCCTGTTGAACCTCATGAGATTCCTTTCGGCTGAATCCTCCAATTTGTCTAGGTCACTCTGAATACTAGTCCTACCCTCCAGTGTACCTACTACTCCTCCCAGCTTGGTGTCATCTGCAAACTTGCCCGAGGGTGCACTCTATGCTATCTTCCAGGTTGTTGAAGAAGACATGAACAAAACAAGCCCCAGTACTGACCCCTACATGCGGCATATCAGGGAGGGAGCAGGGAATATAGTGACAGACAGGGCAGGGAGCAGAAAGCAGAGAGCAGATTGGTCAGGGAGCACAGGGCATGGAGCAGAGAGTAGAGTTATGTGAAGCTTCAATAGCCGATTTGATTTGGAGGAGATTTGGCCTGATTAAGGGGCCAAATCTCCAAATCCAAATCGAATTGGGAGACCCATTAAAGGTCTGAATCAAACCGGAAGCCTCCAGATTAATTCAGAAGCCTCCAAATAGATTCAGAGATTTGGGCAGTCCCTGCTTGCAGCCTCAGGGAGCTGGACCTGGTCTCTGTGCAGGTAAGTAGGGGGCAGCAGGGCTGGAGGAGGAGACCATGGGGGGACCCCCACCTGCCCCTACCCCTGCCAGCTTCCCCCAGCCCCCCAAGTGTCCCCCTACCTGGCACCACCTGCCACCCGCTCCCCCAGCCCCTCCTTCCCATGCCCCACCCAGCCACAGCATCCGGGCATTTAAAAAAAAAGGAAGCCCTGCACTCATCAGCTGCAGCAGCAGCAACTGGGGCCTCTGGGGACTTGTGGCAGAGCCCCTCTGCACAGTGCAGGGCAGTGGGGATCACCTGCCCCCCCTCCCCACCCCAGCCTGGCATCTGTGTGGCAGCTGTCACATTGCGTGGGTGCAATGGAGCTAGGCAGGGTGCTGCACACTGTCCTGGAGCTGGGGCCACCGCCCGCCACGCCCCCACTGCCGCCACTGCCTGTTTGATTCAGAGGAGATTCAGCCTGGTTCGGCAGCCAAATCTCCAAATTCGAATCGGCCATATTGAATCAGGACAGTGATTCGAATCACTGAATTGAATCACTGTCACTCCAAATTGGCCAAATCCAAAGCCAAATTGAATACTTTCTGCTTCACATAGGCCTAGCAGAAAGCTGAGTAGCCGATTTCACAGGGGAAAGGGATTGGAGTGACACTTAGAGGGGGCTGGGGATGTGGGGGGCAGGCAGGAGGCTTACTTTGTTGCATGCCTGCCAAAAAGGTTGTTCTGTTTCAGGTTTTTTCTGTGCAAATGCCAGGGACAGAAAAATACTTGTAGAAACAATTACACTTGAGAGCCGGCCACTTTCAGACCTCCCAACTAAGAGTTGCCTCTTGGTCAAGCTGCTCACTGAGCAAGGAGCTAGGATGGCTCCTGGAGCTCTGGGTTGTCCATGCTTTAACACCTGAAACTACGTTTAAGCACTTGTTATGCAGCTCAAAGTTAGGCCACTCTAAGGCAGGTTTATCTCTGGTCTGTGTTACCCAGCTCATGTACACTGAAGTGTAGCCACCTGAGGGGCAGGGGAGAAGCCAAGAATGTGTGTGGAGGGATTTTTACCTTTCTGTCCTCCAGACCCTGCTGGCCTGAAGTGTGACTGCTCCAAACTCAAGCTGGCACTAGCACCCATCAACATTGAGAGGCTGACAGTGTAAATATGTCATCAGGCCCTAAAACAGCACAGCTTTTGGAGTATTGTTGTGGGGGGAGGGTCCTGCCTCAGAGAGTGATTATGTGTGGTGGTGGGAAGGACTGCAGCAGCCTTGAGGGCCAAATATTGAATCTATAAAGATTTTATTCAGTTAGCTCCTTCTAGTGGTCTGTTGGGTTTGCTCCCTGCTGGCTCCCATTCCACAAGCTCAACTCATGGAGGAAGCACACACATACATACAAGCAATAGGGAAAATAGGCAGGCATGTACACACACACACACACATGTACACACAGAGGAGGGACCTCCAGGAATACAAAAGTGGTCATTAGCCAAGCTAAAGCTTAATAAGACCATGGGGAACAGAAAAAGCCAGAGTACTACTCCAGAGTAAGGGATTCAATTCTTGAGCCTCAGCAAGAAGACCAATTGTAGGTGTGCACAGCTGAAGATACCGTACTAGCAGGGAAGGTGCACTATTCCCATTGAAGTCAACATGCAGCTGGTTCCTTTGGGATGAAAGAAAACATGGCAGCCACGTGGTCCCATAGCAGAATGGCCTTGAGATGATCTTAAAGCTACAGGCCTGTCCAGTGCTGGCAATAGGAAAGGCAAATGGATTGTTATGACTGTCTGGTTATCTTAGACCAGGTCTACACTGCCTTTAAGCTGTACTTGGGACAGCTGCTGGTAAGCTCATACCACATATTCCCTCCCACCCAGAACCCAGGAATCAGGAAGATTTGCATTTTGTATTGAATAATCATTGGATAAAAAGGATAGACTGTAATTCAGGATAGGAGCAAAAGGCCAGAACCCAACTCCTCTCCCCAAATCAGTATGTCTTAGGAAAGAAACCATTATGTACTATACTACATTAGGCTCTGTGACTTAATGCCACAAGACAAAGCACAGATTTCTTTGCTTTGAAAATTCACAAAAGGAGATTAGAACATCAGTTAGTGACAACAAAGTTGCTGAAACCACACAAGCGGTTTGAACCATACCAATTAACATAATATTCACCTTAATGTGGGCAAAGGTTTTGAGCTTGAGTATTCACGTGACCAAATAGAAACAAGAAGAAATTATTGAAATGATTTAGGACCTACAGTGATTGAGAACAAAGGGGAAATGATTTATGATAACTAATAGTAGCCAAACAAAGAAAAATAAGTCATAATGACTTAGAATGACTGACTAGGAAGAGAAGAAAGAAGTCTCTGTGGATTTTTTTGAAGTATCTAATTTTTTAAAAAACTAAATAGATCAATCTATCCATCAAACAATCAATAAAAGAAGAGGAGAATGAAATCCAAATAAAATAACATGCCTTACTAGTAGCAATTATAGCCTTTACCTCAACATATGTCACCTCACTTGCTCACACACACATACCATTTCCACCCAGAGCTAATAACCAATTATCACCAACACTCACCGAGGTAAAAAAAATCATAAAAAAGACCTGAAGGCTTAGAAGCGCAGGCTGAAAATAATACAGAAAGATTCATCTCAGAAAAAATGTCAGCTAATATAATCTCCAAATTCATATACTTAATGAGAGAGAAACATGTTGGATGCTATAATGCTGAAAGACACCTAAGGGGGTGATAGTGGACAGTAAATTAGACAAGAATTTACAATGTGATGTGGAAGCAAATTAGGGCAGTGCAGTTTTGGCTACACGTGGACAATTATCACTGAATGGAGCAGGGGAATGAAAGGACATGGCGTAGCTCATACATGGGTTTGTCGGCAGTGGCACATTGCTTCGAAGATGGGGATGAATACTGGGAGGGTGGGAGAAAGCAACCTGTAAAAGTAGTCTTGGTGGGGATCATCTCTACAAGCCTGGCTGAGTATGTGCAGCTTCTAGTGGTGATTTATGTTTGCAGACTGAGTCTTGCTTGATTTTGGAAGGCTACTGAATTCCTAGACAGCAGATATGATAGACTTTCCAAAACACCTGCCAAAGTTGGTGAGGCCTTTTGCTTGAAAAAGAGCTTACTGTTGTCTTATTTCTATAGTGCTTGCTTGAAGTCTCACACTCTCCACATGAGTATGCACCTTGATGCCTGTAGAAAGATAAGGTGAATGAAGAACGCAGCTGCTGGCCTATTAAAGCATAATTTTGAGTTAACAACTTAAAATACCAATACTTTGCAAAATAGCACTGCTGTCTGTTGGCTTCATGCTGGAATTCATGGTGCTAGTATGCACTAATGGTGCAAAAACAAAAGACTAATTGTTGTGAGTCTCCTTGGATGATATTTGAGGCTTGAGGTCCTTTGATACAAAGCTGAAGAAGCCAATGGAAGTCCCTTCAGTTCAAGAACTCCCTTTCTCCTATTGCCCTCCAGAGTCCAAAACTTGTTATCTTGTGTAGACAAGGTGGTCTTCTCATCTGTCCTTCCAGTGGGCGGATGTGGATGACGCCATGAGACCTGCATCAGAGAGGTCAACTTGCACCTTCAGTAATGGTGTCTCGAGGTGGGCTTTGACTTCTTGGACCATGACCCATACTTCAAGACAAGAGACATGCTCGGGTGGGATGGGCTTCACCTTTCCTCCAAAGGTAAGCGTGTGTTCTCTTTCAGGTTGGCTGATCTCCTCCAGCAGGCTTTAAACTAGGCTTGTCAGGGAAGGGGAGGATGAGGTTGGAGGGAGCCTCGGAGCACCAAACCAAGTGTCGCCCACAAGAACAGCCCAGCCAAGACTGACAACAAGCACAAGAAATACCCAGGTAAGAGACAGGGGCCTGGATAGTCCTGGGATTAGGGGGGCAGTGCATACACCTTCAGGAGGCCTTAAATGCCTATACACTAATGCTTGTAGTATGGGGAACAAACAGGAGGAACTTGCCCTCCTGCTAGCTAACACAAACCCAGACATAGTGGGGCTCACCAAAATGTGGTGGGATCCAGCACAGGACTAGGCAGTGAACATCAAGGGCTATAGGCTGTACAGGAGGGATAGATAGATCAGGGAGGAAAGGCGCTTTATGTCAAAGAACAATTCACATCCTCAACAAGCAGCACTGGGTCAGAGGAGGGACAGACTGAAATGCTCTGGGTCAGAGTACAAGGGGGTATACAACACGGATCAAAGTGGGTAAGAGTGCTCAAAAGCCCCCATGGCTAACCAAAAGTATCCAGGAACATCTCAAAGCTAAAAAGAAGGTGTATACCCAATGGAAGGGAGGGGCCATTATCAGGGAGGACTATACTTCCGTTGCTCAGGATTGTAGGGGGCTGTTAGGAAGGCCAAGGCAAAGATGGAACTGGGACTAGCACCCTGAATCAAGGATAACAAGAAATCCTTTTTTAAATACATAGTGGGTAAAAAGAACGTACTGGGTAATGTGGGGCCTCTGCAGGACACACTAGGAAATCTGGTGGTCTCATCAGATGACAAAGCTAACCTATTTAACAATTTTTTTGCCTCCATTTTTCTGAGCAGGGACCAGGTCACCCCCACCACCAGGATCCCAGATGGTCCCAGGGGAGGCTTAGGGTTGGAGAGGACCTAGTCAGGGAACTTCTGGTGGGACTGGAAGTATTTAAATCAGCAGGTCCTGACAATCTCCACCCCAGAGTGCTAGCAGAGGTCATTGTGGGACCCCTGGCACAGCCTTACGAGCACTCGAGGTGCTCTGGCAAGGTGCCAGAGGACTGGAAAAGGACCAATGTGGTCCCCATTTTCAAAAAAAGGAGGAAGGAGGACCCAGGACATTATAGGCCTGTTAGTCTTACCTCGGTCCTGGGGAAGCTTTTTGAAAAAGTTATCCAGGTGCACATCTATGAGAGGCAAGCAGAGGAGCTTATGCTTAGGGGCAACCAACATGGGTTCATTCGAGGCAGGTCCTGTCAGACCAACCTGGTGGCCTTCTATGACCAGGTTACAAAATCCTTGGATGCAGGTGTCTTGGTGGTCATAGTTTTTCTGGACTTTTGGAAGGCCTTTGACACTGTCTCTCACCCCATTCTCATTAAAGAATTAGGAGATTGTGGTGTCGATGCCTAAACAGTCAGATGGGTCACCAATTGGCTGGAGGGCCACACCCAGAGAGTGGTGGTGGATGGGTCATTTTCAACCTGGAGGGATGTGGGCAGTGGGGTCCCCCAGGGCTTGCTCCTTGGGCCCGCACTGTTCAACATCTTCATCAGTGACTTGGACGAGGGGGTAAAAAGCACCCTGTTCAAATTTGCAGGTGACACTAAGAT
>NW_017728929.1:7782672-7819587 GCF_001723895.1 Crocodylus porosus | reverse complement strand
GAGAGTAGATTCAGGCTAGATATCAGGAGGCGCTACTTCACAGTCAGGGCGGCTAGGATCTGGAACCAACTTCCAAAGGAAGTGGTGCTGGCTCCTACCCTGGGGGTCTTTAAAAGGAGGCTAGACAGACACCTAGCTAGGGTCGTTTGACCCCAGTACTTTTTCCTGCCCATGGCAGGGGGTCGGACTTGATGATCTGCTCAGGTCCCTTCCGGCCCTACCAACTATGAAACTATGAAGTAACCAAGCTCTTCTTCTTTCCCTGCGCATTTGGAGATAGAGTAGGGTGCTGGCTTAGCTTTTAATGAACCTGGCTTGAACTGATTTCTGGTAGCTAAATTTGGTCCAACTCTGCCAGAAAGAAACTGGTCAATGTGACTTCTGGATCCTGGTTCTGGAATGACTTAGCAAACAGACGAGCAAGCCACAGCTTCTGTCTCACAAAATCTGCCAGTATCTCTATCCTGGGTCTTGCAAGCTGGAAAGTAAGGCAGTAATTTTCTCTTGCTTATAAGTTATTGAGCAAGTTAGACTGGTCATAGGCTGGGTGCAATGCTGGCTGACAGGCTCACAATGAGAGAAAACTATCCTGCTTTAAGTACACTTTCTGTAGGAGGAACAAGTGACAACTGCTCTTCCTGACAGGCTCCTTCAACTAAAACTGAATTGCAGGCCTCCCAAAAGTCTAAATTGACCATTCAAAATGTAACAGTAGAGAAGTGAAGTGCAGGGAGCCTGATGACCTTTGTTGACACTATCTGAGTACTGCACCTTTAAGGCCTGGTGCACATGGAGTCTCTAGGTTTAAACGATTTGTTGACTAGAAATTGGTTACACTTGAAATAACTTGTGCCCAAAGACCAGATTGGTTGTTTATGTGTCATGATCTCATGGCACAGAAGTGGGAGACCTGTATAAAAAAAGGGGAGATCTTCAAAACAAATGAAAAATGGAGGGGGTGAGGAAGGGAGATATTCTTCAAAACAGGATTATGTTAAAGGTGCACCATATATCCCTATTATCCTCAAAAAGAACAAAGATTATTTCAAGACCAGTTGTTGCTATTATTTCAGAACAAATGCATCCTTCGCATGCCAAGGTGACACACATAACAAACCTTGACTCCAGTGAAAAGAAGAAAAATTCATGGACCAACTTACTCATAGTATAAAATCCTCCCCATGGCAGCAGAGTCGCTGGATTGCTGGGTTACAACTGGTGCTATTATAGCATTCATAGATTCTGATCAATTGCATTTGATTGTGGTAGATATCTAGAGTAGGGTCATGAAAACAATCTATTTGAAAATGGGGGAGGTACATCCAGCCTTGTAAGAGATGTGGGGGAAGGTCAAGATCACAGAACCTTCCACATAGTTCCTGGCGACTTCAAGATATCCCATAGATGTAGATGGCAGCTGGTATAAAGGAAGTCCCCTGCTGTTATGTTCTGTGGTCATTTTGGCCTTATATTCCCATCTTATTTCAAGTGATATCCTTGGTCACTCTGAAGCATTCTCAGACTTCGGCCATATAATGCCTCCACCACATTTTCCAAGATGAGTGCAGATTCGGGGCATCTATGTCACCCAGAGGGGAAGGGGGCTCATCCTCATTAGCAGAAAAAAAGAGTGGAAAACCATAGCTGGGGAAGTAAATAGAATTTTCTGCCCCCAATGCTCTCTGTCCCTGCCCTATGTCATGGGCCAGCACAGGGCTAGAAGCTAAATGGCTACTTAGTCTGAAGGGAAGTCTGAAAGCCCCTCTGTTTGTGGGTTTTAGAACTAAACTTGATGAAAACAGCAGGAAATCCTTCTCCATTGGCACAGTAATGAACTGTTCAATCCAATGGACAGTTTTCATATTTGGCCTCTTTCATTAGGGTTCACTAACTGTTGAAACCCCTTCCTGGTGCATTGATACAAATAATTTAGCAAGATTCTCAACAACAACAAAAAAAGGATTAGCTACTTCTGTGCATAATAAGAGAATCCCCTACGTTACAGGGCTGCACAATTTATCAGATGCATTATCTATCTTTAGAGCTGGGCAAATTATTAGCTGCCAACAATGCGTTGAATGAATGTAGCTGTTTTTCTCTTCACCAGCTGTTCACAACCAGATCATGATACTTACAAATTGGGTCATTATTCCAAATTGTTTGACAGCGGGTTTTAGCTGCTGATTTTTCAGGAAGTGATTATTATTTATATTACAGTAGCACTTTGTGGACCCAACTGATGCAGTGTGGCATTGTGCTAGGGGTGTATACTCTTGTTAGAGCTCAATGGGAATTTTCCATCAGAAGGGTTTTTTTAATGGTTTCAGAAATCTCAGAAGTTTCTGTTTAGATTTTCCACCACAAAAAAAAAAGGTCTAAATCCTATTCCATTAATTACATCCCTAAATCAGTTAGGTACCAAAGTGTATTCTATTCCACCCTGCTCAAGTTCCTGAACGAATGTCTACTTCTGCAATGTATCCTCACCTTAGCTTTAAGACTAAGCCAAAAAAGAGTAGTGAAGAGGAGGACCCTCTCATCTTTTGTGTGTTAATTTTTTTTAGGGACTCAAGCTGGGTGGAATAGGATCACACTTAGGTGCCTAAATCTACTTAGATGTTTGGTAGATGGAATAAAGATTTTTTTTCAAATATCTATTTGGTCTAATAAAAAATATCATCTCTACCCAGAGTTCTGATTCCTTTTGCCTATTGACCAATATGGCTACAATCTGTACCCCTAATATGTGGAACATAATTCAGCCCTAAATGTTTTGCTTTGGGTTGATGTCAGTGCTTTCTAGGAACTGTCATTCATGAACCTCATATTTCCTTTTTTCCCTTATGGATCAAGTTCCTGACCAGACAACATTTTCCATGATGCACCATGGTTTCTCCTCTATCTCAACCACTGATTGCTCCATAATCATGGTACATCATGACATATCTCACAGTATGGAAAATCCTGGTTTTGGTCACCTCCAGAGAACTGAGTCTAGATAGATAAGGCAGAAGAAAGACTATTATTCCCATTTTACAAGCAGAGAATGGAGGCACATAAAAATGAATGTTGTGATTTTAGCAGGGCCAAGAACCCATGTCTCTGACTAAAAACAATGGCAGCAGGAAGTCCTCAGCAGCTCTGAAAACCTGCACTTATGTGACTTCCCTGATGTCACATAGGAATTTTATAGTATTTCTGTCCTCTAGTTTCCATTAGTGCCTTCTTTCAAAGAGGATTTGCAGGTATTTGCTGTTCATTGTCTATATCAAACTGGTCACCAAGTACTAGTATTGTTTGGATTCTCTGACTGGGATTGGGATTCCTAAATTTAGTGTAAAAGAAGAGTCCCTTTTCTCTTTGGAATGATCTACTGATATTTGTCACTGTTGAACAAAGCCACTAAATGAATGATACAAAAGCCCTTTACAAAATGGCCAAGACAGCACATTCAGCAAAAATATTTTTCCATATAATGCTATTAATGTTAGTAACTCTTTTCTTGTTCTGTCAACACTTTTGCAAATAAAGCCTAACCTAGACAGTTTTCCACAAATAAATGAATAAAAGGGGTTGAATGGATACCAGTGTAGGAACATAGCATGTTTTATTTGCAGTAATGTTCAAGGTATATTTTTCCTGCATGTCCATAATTCAGTCTATCTTCTTTCCCAGCATACATATTTCCATAGGATCTCTGCGGTGCTTTGCTGTTGTTGCATGAAGGAATGCTTGTCTTTCTCTATGCCATATGGCATATACGGCTATCAGAAAGGGGTCATTGGTCTAGATGGCACTGGTAATCTAATTGTTGGAAGGGAAATTACTGGTCCTTATACAGATGTACACTGCATGTATACTCAGCTGTGCATATACCCACATATTCATAGATAATATGCACTAACAAATATTCATTCACTAACAGGTTCATCGCCATATAAACCAATACAAAAACTGGAGAAAAGGCTAGTGACATGACTGTATGAGTGAAAGATAAAGCAGTATGAATATAATAACCCATAAAACTCAGCAAATCCTCCAGTTAGAATATAATTTTACTGGACAGAAGGGAAAAATAGCTTTTCTCCCAAAGAAAAGGTAGTTTAAAATTAAAATTCATTAAAGAAGGCTAGCTGACACATTTTTGTATTCTTTGAGGAAGTATATCTGTTTAATTTAATGCACTGTCCAATTAAAAAGAAGTGGTCCCTTATTACAGATATGATTTATTCTCTGATAAACCACTGATTTATGGCTCACTGGGGTATATATTTAATACTGTCAAAAAAAATGAAAGGACACCCAAAACTATCTGCAGTGCCACAGCGACTCAGTCTGAAAAGGATCTGAGGAAGCAAAGACCCCTGGGAGTTAAATGTAATCTTTGCCTGGGATAAAAGCACAGAGAACTGCTGATCTTTACAAAAGGATCCATGCCCCCCACCCCCTCCCCTCTACAGACACCTACCTCCCTTCCCAGCACAGCACAGCACAGGCTGCCGTGGGAATGCACAGATTTTAAATCTCAGGAAAAATAGGTATTATTGTTGACAATTCTTTAAAAAAACCAACCCTATAAACACAAAACAGAGAGGAAAAGCCTTGCACTCACCTTGAGTCCCTGGGGTGAGTAGTGATGCAAAATACGCACCTGCACAACACCATCATTCTCTTCGTTATTCATATTCCCTGGGTTTTCAGAAACCAGGGAGCAGCATCCTACAGCTACTGGAACCAGTGGATCCTGCCTCTGGACATGGGGTTTCTGCATTCAACAGTGGGGGGCTTTCGCTGCAGGTGCTCTCTTCATGCTGCCATGGTCCTAGCACCTGCATTGATGCTTCTGACCCAAGGTCTATCATTCTTGCCTCCAGCTTGACCAAGTTGCTACCCCTGTCATAAACAGATCTTACATTTTACAGAGGATAGGATTCTTATTCCCATTTTACAGAGTGGGAAACAGAGGCACAGTGAGGTTCTCAAAGTCCCCTGTAAATTGTTGGCAGAAGGGTAAAGTATCCTGGGTCACTTCTGACATACAGTTTTGGGTTCCCAGCCTCCTAGTATATTTAGTAAAGGTCAGCTCCCCATAACCTACCTTCCAGATCCCCTAGTACTGATGAAACACATATCATCTTGGAATGCCATTTTTAATCCTTAACAGATACAGGTACAGTTGATTACAATTTTCCAGTCCTTTTTTTATCCCCTAGTGAAAACAATGGCCTATTTTGGAAGTAAAAGTGATCACTGAAATCTTTCCTTTGTTTTGAAATGTTCCTTTTTTTCTTGAAGCACGGGACACTCACATTTCTGTATATTTTTCAAACAAAAGCACATTACTCCCAACGTAAAAGTTTCTTTTTTTTGGACAACTTTTACTAGTTTGTATCATAACATGTATTCAGTTTTCTTTGACACAATATATCCCAGTCCCATGCATTTCTACAAAACAGTCACACAAGTCTGGATCGCAAATAGCATGTTCAATATCATTCTATATTTGGGGAATGGATAGAAAGTGCAAGGAATGATTATATGCACCAGCTTCTCATTTTTACTAGTGAAGTTCAGGATAAAAACCCTGGCAAGACTAAGGGGGGGATAAATGGCATTTCATTTTTCTGGGAAATATTTATTTGATATACTGTTTTCTTCTTAGTAAACAATAGCAAGGCAAACACTATTGAATGCTTAGCCTTTGCTAATGTGAATACTGTAAATTGAAATCAGTGGTACTCCTCCCTGAGCAGATAGGTACTAAGCCATCTTAGTCAGAAGTCAGGCAGAAGGCAGGACAGGATGGTACCTTAGAGACTAACAGTTGTTTTGTCTATTCTTCCTGACTCCTCATTAATGTAACGTTAAGGCTCTGTGTATTTATGCATAAGCTTGGGCATGTCCACGCATGCACTTTAATGTGAAGTAAACTGTATTACTGAACATGAAAGCGTCACGTAAAAAAATGACATTATGCTAACATGCAATAAAACAGTCTATTGTGCATTAAGCGTCACTAAAAAGTGTGCAAATGTGCTACTGTGCATTAGCACAGCCTAATGCATGTTAACTTAGTACCTCACATTGGAGGCACTAAATTTAATGTGCAGTAGAAAAGACGCATTAATGCATGTGTAGACGCATCCCTTGAAATTGAAGTTTGGCAGATTGAAAACGTTTGAAAGTTCATTTTTCAGTGACAAGAAAGGACAGTTCTTTGCATTTTGGTGACGTTCCCTTTCCCCCCCTATTTTTCATCTTGGGAGAAGGGTTTGCCTCAACCCATTGTGTAGGATGATATAAAGGGACTTCTTCCACCAGAGGTGACAGAGAAGCATTGTTTAGCCCCAAATACAGAGAACTGGTTTGAAGGCAAGGTGCATTTTTTTCTACTCTGTTTTGCCACAGGGCACTGTCGTGCCTGAAGGTGATCTTTTTGGATAGCTGTGTTGATTACCCATGCTGTAATGACTGTGCCATGTCAGTGTGACAAGCTGGCTGCTATGGATCCTGGCAGTAGGAGTTGTACCTGCACCCTCAGAGACAGGATCTTACTTTTACCTCGTTGCCTGATCAGAGAGTCATAAATGTCACTCATGTTGGCTGAACGTTGAACCAGTGAATCGGGCTGTTTGGGGCAAGGACTTTAGGGGTGTAAAACAAGGAATAACAGTTCTGAATGAGTCCCCCATTGCCAAGCTGTCAGCGCCAGTAGAGACAGCAGCTGGCCCACCCTTGTTAGCACAGGCTCCAGAAAACTTCAAGATCAGAGGGGAGGACAGAAGAGATAAGGCCTTCTTCACAAATGTGAGACTGGGGTAAAACAGCAGCTTAACCAACCCTGTCCCAAGAGAAATGTATTGCCAAGGTGTGTCAGGTGTGTGGTCTATTGTGGGTCCTAGTCATTTAGGTAAATATAGCAATCTCAGGTACTTCTCCAAGACCCAACTGTAACTCCATGGATTTCTGTGAGGGACAGCATATTTATACTACTGTCCTTGAGACCAGTAGCTAGTCCTTGAGAGAGAGAGACTTATACAATTTAACAATGCATACAGGGAATAGAAATAGGATCTCAGCTGAGGTCAGTGGAGTCACATTTCTGTAAAACTGGTGTCTGTGGGAGAAGAATCAGGCCTATGGATTCCATACCTTAACTGATTTCCTAGCTTCCATCTGACCCTAATTCAGTAAAGCATCCGCTAGTCTTAGATACAAACAGACTCTTGTCCCAGTTGGATCTGAACCCTTCACACTAATCTCCATGATCTCCCTGGGAGGTAGATGGAGGCCTTTTAGTGATGGGAGACGAAGCCACAGAGACACTGACTTGACCAAGATCACACACAAAGATCTGCAAAGAACAACCTTGCATAAGGCATTTCCTGCTGCTCCTCCCACCCGCTGTTAGTTTTGTCTATATATATTAGAAACTTCTCTCAGCACAGGTTGTCTCATACTATGTGCTAGGTGCAACAACATCTAGCATAAAGGAGTATGAAGCTCAGGTAGGGTCTCTGTAATATAAATTACAATAATCAGTACATGCAGATTATGATTTTCCACAATTATATTGAATGCATACATTTGCCAACTAACTGTGCATCACACCAGAAAAACAACGATTAAAGTTTACAGACTTTTTAAAGTTTATAGATTTTTATAACACTTTTTAAAGTTTATTTTTATTAGGTTTTCCCCTTCTGTATCACAAAGGCTTCACATATAAATAAGGCCAGGCAACAGTATGGATTTAACTGGGAGGAAAAAGAATAGGAAAAATATTATTATAAAATGCATTCCTGTAGAAGAGCATGCTTGTGTGTCGGACCACATTTTTAAAAAGTAGATTTATGATTCAGGCCCTTATCATAGCTGGCCGATTCTGGAGCTCGCAATTCCTGTAGGTGGCTATAATGTTTTAGGATCTATATTTAGGTGGGTGTGTGGGGGTGGGAAAGGGGGTACAGTCTCCCAGACATATGGTCTGAAAAGAAAGAAAAAGAAGAAGGAATATTAGTCAAATGACAGCAAAATTACAGCATCTCTTTGCTTCCCAAATAAATCTCACACCATCAAGTTCCAAGGCAGAGAAGTTGTAGTTTAGAAAATAAGATGGATATTTTTACAAGGGCTGTGGTCAATTCTCCATCACCTGGAGTCTTTACATCTGGGTGGGCCTGGTCCAGTTCAACCCCAAGATATTGGGCCACGGCTAGAAGTGCTAGGTATATACCATATCAAGCCCAGTGGGCCTTGATCTCAGCTGAGTGCTGTTATTCCCATCATAGGTATAAAAATTGAAAACTCCCATTAAGACTGTTTCTAATTGTGCTGGCAATCCAGTCAGAACTTGCTTTCTTAGATTTATTGCAGTTTCTTGCTTTTGCTGGAGCTAAGATATTATCCAGACTTTTTCACACCTCTAAAAAGAGTTCATTCCAGCTCTGCACCCCCTTCCCAACTCTAAAGGCACTAGCGGTCCGGTGTGAGCGTGAGGATGAGATGTGATGGCCTCCATTGAAGGGTGATTCGACATAAAAATGTCCCACATAGAGCTGAGAAGTGTTAACTGGTTTTTCAGATACCATCAAATACATTTAAACAAGCCTGATGCTTGAATGCTCTTTGCATCTGGTATGTTATACATAAAATATGTTGAGTCAGTGATAGTGTCCTTATCTAAAGACAGAAGCCAGCAAAATTTCATCCGGTGTGCTTTGTCAGATTGTTCCCTGACACAGACAGCTGGCAACTCACTGTGACAAACAGGTGAGCGCATCTGGCTCTCAGGAGAGGTGAGTTTCTTATTCTCTCTCTTCCACTAGGTCCCTCTGCCCATCCAGGGCTGGTGAAAAAAACATTGGAGAACAAGTAGCTAAGGTTATTAATCTTAGCCCTGCTGGTAAGGGGTGTTTAGAGATTTTTAGGTGAGAAGTGGTATGGGCAGCCTGTAACTGCAGCTACCTAGGGAGGGCCAAAGGAAGAATTATGACTCAGACTATGCCTACTCCGCAACTGGTAGGTGTGATTGTAGCATTTATGAGCAGCCCCAAGCTGGTTCAAATTAGGTACTGCTAGGATTGAAACCAATGCAACTAGATAATCTGGAACCATGGGCACTGACTTAGTATCTGAAGCCTGTGCCTATGCAAATTTAGTTCACAGGCTGCAGACCTAGAGGGTCGCAGTTTGCTTCCTGGTTGCCTTCAGGCTCATGGGTTGGAAATCATCTTTACCAGCTTTTACCAGGAAGAGATTCCTTCCTAAATGGCTCAGTCAAAACCCTCTCTCTGGTTCCTTTATAGGCTGCGGCAGGATAAAGTAGAGGCCCAACTGATCTTACTCCCTTTTATCCCACAGCTGACAAGTGTGCGTGTGTGTGTGTGCATGTGTGTGTAACATTTTTTCACTGCCCACATGCCATGATTGAAAACAACTTATATTCGCAACCAGTGTGAACACAAAAGATTATTATGATGAAGGACCTACTGCCATTAATGGTCAGGGGCATATTTTTGCATATTTTATTTTCCCAAGTCTTTCCCTTAGAAGCAGGAAGCTCTTTCATCCTGGAAAACAGGGAAATTTAATACAATTCAGTTGGAAATCTGTTCAGAATAGCAGATTGTTCGAATGTGATGAAAATATTTTGCGTGAAATTTGGCAGTGTGCATTTCTATTCCTTGAAATGTTCAGTATGTTGCAAAAATACTTGAATTTTCAAGAAAGAAAAGAAAGCAAGTGAGGGAGAAGGAAGGCAGGTCAGCCCACAAAATTTCTTTAATTGTATTCAGACCCTGAACTCCCGTGGCTCAGGTCCAGGAAAAGGAGTCACAGGGGAGGCTCCTGAATAAAGTACTACACTGACTTCATTGCTGTTTCCTGAATGTACCAGAATCAATCCACACCAATGAATCAAGCATACACAGGTCCATGTTGCCACCTTTGCTCCCACTGGGTAGGAGCTGCTGACTCTAGCCATCTTGTTGATTTCAATGGGAGTGCTTACATGAGCCAAAAGTATGCAGCATGCATAAGAAATGGGCCCAACGTTGTGATGCCTTCATGCTCAAGCTAGCTTTAATCATATAATTTCTGCCAAAAGTCACATCTATATGAACCCCTTGCCCAGCCCATGATACCTGCTGGGGAGCATGTTCTACCCACATGCTCCTGCTCCACACAGCACGGAGTCTGGAAATGAGGCAACACAGTCAGCTTAGAGAGGCCTTTCCATCAAACCTTTGTACCTATCCAGATCTTTCCATTTTGTAGGCCTTGCTTGTGGGCTGGCTGATATTCTCGTGGTAGAAAAAAACATGCTACAAATCCTGAAAGCAAAACCATAGTATTTAATTTCTTGGGTGGCTTGGATGCTTTTTTAGTCAGAAAGCTATATTTAGTCTAGTCCTGGCTTTAATTTTCATTGACTTGATATGAATCTAAGTTGGTAGGAGGCCACTCAGACAGCCTAGTCCTGGAGTTATCACCCTGTGAATGTATTGGGTGAGTATTTAGTTATGAGTAATGCCCATTACTTTGGCCCCCCTGAGTGCCTCATACTGGTTACAAAATGGGTATAGTTGCTGTGCAGAATTTGCATGGGGTGAAGAACTGAACCAATAAGTACTTGTGTGAACTTGAACGTGCATCTCCCAGCACAGAACAAATTGCCTTGATAGCATTGACGCACAGAGATCTTTTGTGCAAAAAATTATTGGGTGGGGGGAGCATTATGATACAGAATAACCCATCTGCTTTCACAGTGGGGCAAATAAAGTAGGAAAAGAAATCAAGACTAGCAACTGGGCCTAGTCACTGGCTGGTGCTTGCATACTTGCAAAGGCTCATTCAGCCCTGATGTCTATAATCAAGGAACAAGCATCCTTCTGGTTGATCCACGGAGCAGCGTTCCCTTGGGGTGTGATGTACACCTTTCCCCTAGGAGAGAGCCCAGGAAGAGAGCAAAAGTAACAGCCAAACTTTCTTGTTAGAGTCCTTGAATCCCAGGAGGGACTCTGTGTCACAGAGCCAAAGAAACCTTGCCTGGGAAATGCCATAAAGGACTGAGAACTTCCTCTTCATCTCCTCTCCCTCTCTCTCTCCCTCGCCTTCTCCCACCTCAGAAAGTAATCTCATCCTTTCGTCACATATTATTGAAATCCCAGCTCTTAAAAAAACTCTCATTTTTGCCCAGACTGAGAGCATGTCATTCGGAAGTGATGTGCAAGGCAGGAGATAACCAGGTAGAACTCAGCGATTCGCCACAGAAAATGGCTCCATGTATGGCTGTAATGCTATCAGAGTCCGTCCCTCAATAGCTCTTTACTGCTCCTGAGCTCAGAATCTGCTGATTCAAGAACTTTGCCTGTATGGGTGGAGGAGGAGGGAAACTGGGCTGGAGGGAGTTGTTGAGATATATATAAATAGAGCATTTGTGGTCCTAACTGAACACATAATAATGCAAAGGCTTTTTTTTTTGGTAGGGAGGGAGAAGCAGAGTGTGTGCTCTCTCCCTCTCTGTCTCTCTCTCTCATTCTGTGTCCTCATTTCATGCTTTAGTTGTGCTGATTGGGAAGCCTGAATCCCTTCAGTTAACTGCTTAGCACAAAACAGTTGCACTTCAGTTAAAATGGATAGAGGTAACCAAATGCAGACAGTGGATTTTACAACGGCGAATGGGAGTGTTTGGGTGGTGCAAAAGGATGAGTCATGGGAATGGAGGCTTCTCATCACAAAGGAGCTTGAAGAAAAGGCCTACCTGTCCCTCATATTTCTCATTTAATCTTAAATATTAATACATCTGCATGTAAAACAGAAGGCATCTCTCTTGATTAAGCTAGCTACATTTCAGATCTCTCAGTGCTCAAACTGACTGGGTCTATGTGGGTACTTTGTGTTCACATAAATGCTGCCATGGGTTGAAAAAAAAGGAAAAATGGTTTTCAGCAGAAATGGGTGGGAGAAAAAACAGAAAGCCACACTTATACGGCCATTTTCCAATGTGGATCACTGATGTCTAGTTGTGGAAAAATAGCGCCCACCCTTATTTGGGTGTTTAATGGAAACTGCACATCGTTTAAGTAGCATTGTAAATCCCAGCCCTGAAGTTTGACACCATATTTCTTTTAAGGGAAGGACTTGGGAACCTGAGATTTGGGAACTGTTGTGTAATCACATAGCATACAATTTATGCAAGTTCACATTGTAGCTCTCATAAGTTTGATGGTGGGCATTATTCAAATTAGAAGATGACTGCCTTTGGTCTGTCCCTCCAGTCAATCTCATTTGGCCAACTTTGAACTAAGACATCAACAAACCAGAGCAGATTCATAGCTCAGAACATGCCAGGATTCACACAGTCCCAGCCCACACAAGACATTTAGATATATGTTGCCTGTCTGAAAATGGTTCAGCATGATATAATGGCCTCTGTGCCTGGGGCCCTAAGCAGTGTTGAGTCCCTATGTTTGTTGTATCACAGGGTGTTTTGTCCTATAATAGCTATCTTACCCCACTTCCGGGCTGCCTACCTATTTTCTACGTTCACCATATGGACACACCTTGCTAGCCATCCCCTAAGGAAAAACAGTTTGCTATTTCCTCCTGTCTTGTTTTTTTCCACAGCTGCATGAGAGGACAAACCTTCACAGAATTAAAAATTACATTCAATGTCTATCCTTCCCTTGCTTTGATTGCTCCCGGTATTTTCCATTCTGAATTACGGGTTCATGTGCTAAGACCTGCCTTTTTCAGTGTCCTTTGGATCTGAGAACCAAATGCCTTATTGGTCACATGATTTTAATTAGTTTAGTTATAATGGTTTTACTCTACTACTGTGTGGGACAGATTTTCAAAAATGTTCATCAGTCAGCAGCTCTCAACATCTGGACACAAGAACCTGTCTTTTAAATTTACCAAGGAAGCAGCTTGTTGTGGCCCCAGTATCACCAACATGGGTCCCAGAGTTTGAGAACCATCACCCTGGAGGCTGCCAGCCCCTTGATACCACTTTTGCTGGGATGTAGAAGGGGTCCTTCTTTAAGAGGTTGTCCTAAACTTCTGCTGTCTTATCAAACATATCCCAATATTTTTATCAGGATGGGCAGAACCACAGCACCGCTGAAATGTGAAGCTAATGTGATCCCAAGATGCCAAAAAGGAGCTCTAACTTCATCCAAGAATCTAGGTGGCATCAGTTCCAGCACTGGTCCTCTAGTCCCAGATTTAGGCATCTGTTTCTCTTTGGGCAGCAGCTGATTCCTACATAAAGAGCAGGCTCCTAGGGATCATGATCTCTGACTGCTTTTGCCAGCAATCTCTGCTGAGTCCACTCTCCATTTAGGTGTGCTTTTTCCATCAGCATCAGAATACATCCCAGGCCATGGGGTCCCTTCCCAATAATTATTGCTATCCTTCAGTGAGAGGAGAACTGGCAGCAGGGTGGAGGACTAGGCTCAAGACAGAGAAAGACAAGGCTATTAGACTGTGAGAATGGAGTTACTTTGAGGACTGGAATAATAGAAATGTCAAAAACAAAAGGTCCACTAACTCCTGACCTAGTTAAGGTATACTTACTTCCAATAGGCACAGGGCACAAGGGAGTGATGCGCTAGCATCATATCTACCCACCTTGGGCTACCCAGTGCAAATAACCAGGTATCCAATCCATTGACAGATGGGTTTACAGGGGCAGTCTCTGCTGCAAATGCAGAACAAGACTTCATCTCATACCTTCAAAGATGGAATAAGACATCTTGGCTGTTTGGTCACGATATTCTTGTTAATGGAAAAGAAATAGGATTCTATAGTACAAAATCCAAGGTCATTTACTTAAGAACTAATATGACTTTAAGCTGTAAAATTGGAGATCATGGCTAGAAAGGGCAGAGAAGAAGAAAGACCTAGATATACTAAGAGTCAATTACAGGACAACTATGAGCCACTAATGTGATAAAGCAATGGAAACAAATGCAATCCTATAAGGTATCAGACAAAATATTACCAGTAAAGTCAAGGAAGTATTCGTGCTATTGAACAAGGTGCTGGTGAAATCTCATCTGGAATACTGTGCACCACATTGGTTACCTCTGTTTCAGATACAAGGCAAACTTGAATAGGTGCAGAGAAAGGCCACAAGAAGGACAATGGGAATGCAGAAACTATCTTGTGATACAAAATTAAAAGAGGTTGACATGGTTAGTTGAGAGCAAAAATCATTGCTCCCCACAAATATACTGAGGAACAACAGCTGTTAAAGCTTGAGGACAGTGGTGGTCCATGAATAAACTAGTATAATTTGGCTTGGAATTTAGAAAAAAAAGGTTTCTAACCACAAGAGGAACAATGTTTTGGATCAGCCTTCAACAGTAGGGGCAAAACCCAAAGTAACTTTAAGATGGGTGTTGATCAGTGTATGATGGGGCTTATCTGACAAAATTCTCAGTGATGGTAGGAGATTGCACTGAAACCCCCTCAAGCATTCTTCCACCTTTATGTCCTGTCTCCTAAGTTTTACTATGGACTCTGGGTGCAGATATTAGCGCAGGCTGGAAATCAACAATTCCATCTCTAACTTCTGGGGTTTCAAAATGTATTCAAATGAAAACACCTTGTGAGCATGTCTAGGGCAGTCACAGTGGGGTTGTGAAACCCAGATTCAAGGTCCCACTTACCTGCCCAGCCTCAGGCACTACGGACCTGAACGTTGTCTCTGCATCCCAGTCGAGTGCCCTAACTGCTGGGCTACAGAGCTGGCTTTTTTAGCCCTGTGAATATTTAATTACGAGAGCCAGCAGATGAGTCTGAGAGAGACTAAGGGGCCCAGTGGTTAGGATGCATAACTGAGATGTAGGCAGAGCAGCTGGCTCTCCGACCTGCCTGGGATATGCTCTAGTCATCAGGCTTTTGGCTAGTGGGAGATACTAGCTCTGACCAGATACTCCCATCCTGGCCTCGGAAACCTGCCAAAACTTTTATCACAACCATCCTATTTCTACGAAGCAGTTCAGTTCAGAAAAATCAGTATTTTTAAAAGGAAAAATGTTTTCAACTTAAGTGATGAGGCCAGTTCTCTCTCTCTCTTTCACCCTTAGCCAATCCAGGCTTCATCTGGCCTCCCCAGTGCTACCCCTGACTTGTAAAGTAGTGGGTCACACACCAGGAGGATGGGGGGGATGTAGTACTACCCATCGACCTTTAGATTCCCTATCACCCCCTGGTTTCCCATTCAACCTGAGAGAGATAAAGGGGCTCCACTCCAATAAGGAATGAGCCACGTGTCTTCCTTAAACTGATAGCAATTAATTGTACAAAGCAATTTCTTCTTTTCCTGTCTGCAGTTGTCTGCATCTAGTTCAAACAAATTCATTTACTAAACAGAATGGTTGTAAATATGTCTAGGGTGTTTGTAGTAGCCTGATTAAGTGATTATTACTTTACACATCCTGCAGACTGAGGCAAGAAGATGGGGTTTTTTTGCATGGGGTAAGTAGATCAAAAATTTCCCTGCATACCATGAAAACAAGAAGTTCTTTGTCATAAAGGTCAGATACTCTGGCTATGTGGAGTGCCTGTAGGCCTTTTGAGGTCAAAAAGAGCAATTCCCCAAGTTCAGTAAATTGGTCCTAGCTCCAGAAGAAGACTCAGTGCGTGTGCCTATACATTCATTAACATGCTGCAGTTATGGCACATTAAGTTTAGTACTTATATAACCAAGTACTAAATCAATGTGCAGTAACTACAGTTGCTGCACACTAGTGCTGGTACACAGCTTTTTAGTGATGCTATCTGTGCAGTAGCCTAATACTGCCGCGCAGTAGCGTATTAGCACAGTTTTTGTCCTGCACGCTACTACACAGTAGAATCAGGCTACTGCACAGTTAGTATCTCATGTAGGCACATCCAGTAGCTGCAATTCCCAGTTGATGACCTCTATCAAAGCGACATGAACAATCACTGTTAAAGTCAGGAAGCTGCACTGACATACACCCAGTTAGAATCTGATCTTATGTGTTAATGATAACAGATGAGTTTAAAACCATCATCCTTCCCCTTCCATCTGCCACTTAATGCAAACTGTATAATATACTGAGAAATATTTAACTAATCCATACTCTGTGGCAGCTCCTGCACTGGGTCATGAGTCACAGAGATGAGTTCCTCTTTCTCCCTGTGCCTTGCCTAACCTCACATGAGCCCCCAAAGAGTGCCTTTGTGGACCAGCTCTGTAGGGCCCATGAGGCAGGCACTTTGCTGGTGGATTTCATGCGTATTTTCTGAGACCAGAAGAACGGTGAGACCCAGGATCTTGCTTTCCAAGCCAGGCTCTGAAAGAGAACATGCACTAGTGGGCACAGGCTCTTCTTCCCATTTCTCCACCCCAAAGTTTCAATAATTTTTTCCCTCCCTTCCAACCTGTCTCTGCCCCAGCCCTTCTCTTCTTCAAACCTGGCTCCTTCTTCCACTTCCTTTCTCAGCCCTTCAAGATTTGTATCCTGGTCCCAGTCCTCTTGCCCAGTGCTGTCTCCTTATCTCTAGACTCCTTGTCTAGCCATACCCATTCCCTCATGTATGGTTCTTCATCCAATCTTCCTCCGTGGCCCCCAGTTATCTCTCTCTTCTGTCATTGTTTCCATGGTGCTCAGTCTATCTCCCTCTATAAACTTTTTACCCAATCTTAGTCTCCCTAACCATGGCTACAGATCCAACTCTTTACTCTGTCAATGGCAGTTTTCACCATGTACTCCAGTTCTTAATAATGTCTATTCTCTCCCCTGCTTTCAACCTTCTCCAGTCCCACTTTTTTTGCTCAGCTAGTTCCAGTCTTTCCTCGGTTCCCAGTCCTCCTGCTGTACTCCAGGTTCCTTGTCCTAACCCAGCCCCTGCCTCCTGGATGGCTTTTGTCCTCTCCGCATGGGTTCCTGGATCCATGGGGAGCACACTGAACACACAGAAGACAAGAGATCCCTGATTTAAATCCTATTAATTGCTTAAAGTTATAAGCAAATGGAAGTTGGAAAATGTCAGACAATATTAATAATGGGTAGTGTTACAGCTCTACCAGTAACGACATGCCAGGCTGTGGCCTCAAACCTAGGGTCTCAGCCTATCTAGCTCAGCCACTCATCCCAGTCTGTCACCTCCTCAGCAGACACAGGTGGCAAGAACCCTCTAGCTGGCCTAGCCACATGCACACTCCCTGCTACCAGAGTGGCCAGCCGGGGTCAACTGATGTTTCACCCCTTCCAATATAAATGCCTGACCTGGAAGAGGAAGTATCTAGACAACTTGTCATGCCAGGCCATGGGTAGAGAATCAGTTCCTTCATTCCCAGGTCTACTGGCTATGCAGCAAGGTTGCCACACATCAGCGTCCCCATCTGGAACCCTGTCTACCCATCCCATTGCTGGAAAGATATGATCATGACTGGCTGTGCTTCTGGGGGCTCTGCATTCAATGCTTCATATTCTTTGTAGCCCAACCTACCCCAACCAGAGCCCAACCAAGACCCAGTGATGGTGAGCCTAGTGGTTAGTCTTCTAATGGGAGATGCTCTGAACTGGGCCATGCCCTTGGTGGAGTGCAACTGTCTTGTCCTCCAAAACTATGTAGCATTCCTCCAGGAATTTATAATCATGTTTGGTGATCTCCACCCAACCTGGAAGGTGGTGATCGCTCTACAGCCACTGCATCAAAGGGAAGGTTCTGTCATGGATTATGCTGCTTTCTTCTGTGGCTATGCCACAGACACTCAATGGAAAGAGGTGACCCAACTCTATTCTTTCTGTTGGGTTTTGCAGGAGGAGATGAAGGGTGAACTGGCATGGGTGGGGTGGCCTGTTCTGGATTTCCAACAGCATCACTGAAAATAATCTGAGTTCAGATGGACCTCCTGGGCTTTCTACCTGATTTAAGGGATCATGGCATGCAAGCCTAAGAAAGCTCAGGATTGTAGTGTGGGAAGAAAATTGCCCCCAAAGCATATCGTCTCCCTGTGACCAAGGATAATTAATTTCTAGGGTGGTGGCCTCCCACTCTATGGGCGCTGAAGCCAAGAGTGAGCCATCTATGGTTTCTATTGTTTCAAGCATGTGCAACAGTCTCATCTCTGATATTGTCCACAGCCCCAGAGTCTAGTAGGGTGGCCAGCACAGGCAATGAGCAGTTCTGACTTGTGACTCATAATGAGCTTGTGTCCTGGAGCCGCATAACAGTGGCATTGCCCCTGCAGCTGGAATCATTCCCTTTCTTCTGGTATACGGTGCTGGACCCCCTCCACCCACTGGCATTGGCCATAGCAGGGTGAGGCCACAGAGGGAGCAAAGCATATTTCTTTTCCTCTCTGAGCTCCCAGAGGCACTGGTCACTCTGGACAGCCAGATGCATGAATGCATTGAGGGTGTTCCTCTCCTGACTCTGACAGATTTTCTGAATTGCCCATGGACCCTGAGTTTGGCTTTACCCTTTGGCTTCCTGACCTGACCCTGGTTTAATTTCCTGGATACCTGATCCCAGCTAGTCTCCTGACCCTGTGTGTGGCCCAATCCCCTGGATCTCTGTTTCAGTTCCCTGGACAGATCTTCTGACTCCTAGCTTCCCTACACATGGACTCTGCACACTTGCCTCAGTTCTTGGTTGCTTCTCCTGCCCCTGGGTGACCCACAGACCTGGCCACCCACAGGCCATCATGACACAATGACATGAACCTTATATGCTGTGTTGGCAGCAAACTTGTGAGAAAACTATATTGGCCACCACTGGATGCCCTTGACAGACAGTATTTACCTGATCACTCCCCATTTTGTATGCGTGCACTTTGTTACATGTGTCCTTGTTGAATTGCATCTAATTTATTCCAGCCCATTTCTCCAATGTGCCCATTACTCAAGCTTTGAATCTAGGCTTGAAAGCAAAAGACAACTTTATTACAAGGGGGAAAGGAAGACCAAGACTGCATTTGGGAAAGCCAGAAATAATAAATCATCCATACTAAACATCATCATTGATCATCATCAACAGTCCGCATGGGTGATTGTTGTTCATCAATCAATCAGCAATGTCTAGTAAGTGAGACTCCCTTCCCCAGAGTGTCTTGGTAACAGTTTGAAATGTAGCCCTCCTTGCAAGATGTGACTGTGTAATAAGGCCAGGTATTCCTACCATAGCTACCTCCCCACTCCCTCCCAGCAGCTCATTCATGGCTTGCTGTCGGAGCCTTGCAGAGCTCAGGCAGGTCCCCCTCAAATCCCAACTCCCTGCTCCCTCCCAGGCACCTGCATCCTGAAGCTATCACAGCTTTATGGGATTACAGGGTAGAAGGGACCTTGATGGAATTCCTCGGCCCTGCTGTTTCATTTCAGGAGAAGGTACAGGGTCATGGAAGGAGACCGTGTGGCCATGATGGTCCTGCTTAAACATGATGCCCTCAGAGATGCACTTCTGACAGAAAAGGTCCTCTTCTAGCTCTCTGGTTTACATAGGCTCCTTCATGCAACTACACAAAATGGTGGTTGTTGGTGTGCTGAATCCTTACCTTCAGGCCCACATGGTCCAGCTCTCCTGTCATAGTATTATAGAAAATTAGGGTTGGAAAGGACTTTAGGAGGTCATCTAACCCAACTCCCTGCTCAAAGCAGGACCATTCCCAGCTAGATCATCCCAGCCACTGAACTTTGTTTACCCACTTCTTAAAAACAGCTAAGAATGGAGATTCCAGAGCCACTCTGGGTAACCTGTCCCAGTGCTTTACTACCAACCTAGTGAGAAAGTTCTTCCTAATATCTAACCTAAACTTCCCCTGCTGCAACATTGCTCCTTTTGTCATTGCCTTTTTCAAACTCACTTCAGGGAGTTGAAGGCTGCTGTTGAATCCCCCCCATCAGTCTTCACTTCCCTAAACTAAGTAAGCCCAGTTCCCTTAGCATCTTTTTATAAGATGCCTCGGCCCCCTCACCATTTTTGTTGCCTTCTCCTGGACTCTCTCCAATTTGTCTACATCCTTTCTGTAGCGGGGGGCCCAAAACTGGACACAGTACTCCAGATGGGGCCTCATCAGTGCTGAATAAAGTGGAGGAATCACTTCCCTTGACCTGCTGGCAGCACTCCTATCAATACAGCCCAGTATACTGTTAACCTTCATGGCAACAAGGGCACACTATTAGCTCCTATTCCTATGTCCACTGTAACCTCTGGGTCTTTTTCTGCAGAGCTGCTGCCCAGCCAGTTGGCCTTCAGCCTGTATTGGTGCATGGGATTGTTCCATCCTAAGTGAAGGACTTTGCAGTTCTCCATATTGAACTTCATGAGATTCCTTTTGGCCCAATCCTCCGATTTGTTAAGGTCTCTCTGAATCCTAGCCCTACCCTCCAGTGTATCTAGTAGTCTACCCAGCTTGGTGTCACCTGCAAATTTCCTGAGGGTACACTCCATCCTATCTTCCAGATCATTAGTGAAGATATCGAACAAAACTGGCACCTGGACCAACCCCTGGGACTCTCCATTTGATAGCAGCTGCCAACTAGATATTGAACCATTGATTACTATTCTGTGAGCCTGATGATCCAGACAGTTTTCTGTCCACCTTACAGTCCATTTATCCAACCTGTACTTCCTTAGGCTGCTTGCTAAAGTCAAAGTAAATCACATCTACTACTCTTTCTGCATCTACAAAGACAGTTATCGATTCATAGACAGCAACCAGGTTGGTTAGGCATGACTTGCCCTTGGTGCATCCATGACTTTACTCTACAGTGATGTTATTGCACCCAATTCAAAACAAAAATTATTCAATGGAAAGGCCCCAAACTATCACCTAACTGACAGGCAGATGAAGCTGGGCCCAACACCTGGCAGCTGAGACCTCCCTCCCCACAGAACCGCTGTCCATCTGGCCTTTGTAAGAACCTCTGGGATGCTCTTCTCCCCGCTCACCAACAGTTGTCAAGACTCCACTTTCTGCTATCTGAGCTTCATGGCATGGGGCTTTCACTATAATCATAATCATAATCATCAACAGCGATAGTAATTATAGCCAATAAAAATAATGGCACTCAAGCACCTTTCTTTACTGACTGGACAGACATACTACATGTAAGTCTTGGGGAAAAATCAGACCTCTTGTCTATAATAAATCATTATTTTTAAATGGTTTGGGTTATACACTTGGGGGAAGATTTTCGAAAGATCTTAAAATTCAACAGCTATAGGTAAAGGCTGTTGGGTCCTAAAGAAAAAGTCCAGATTTTCTCAATAAGAATGGAAACTGCTGGATGCAGAGAACTTCTGACAACCTGCCCTTGCTCCATAATGGGTATCATGAGCCTTTTCAAAGTCCAGACCATAATATTAGTGACCCGTGTTCAACTTTGATACAGGGAAGGGGTTGGGAGCTCTTTGAATGGTCCAAAGAAAAGTCCAGTAAGAAATGAGAGCAGTTCTGGTACTGGAGTAGTGGTAGAGATCTTCTATGTTATATGCCACAGCCAGGTCACTCTCTATGAGCAACATGGTCCTATGTACATTCTGGGAGGCTCCTAGGGCAGACCTGCTTTGTCCAAAATTAGGGTCAAATAGCTGCTGTTATTAAAACTAAAGTTAAAAACACAGTCCTGCAGGGTTCCTTCTCTGGAGTTATTTTTTAACATATTTTAAGTCTCTTCAGCAAGTTCCCTCCTTTTTCAAGCACCAAAGAAGTCCTGCCAGGAAGAAAGTCTGCAAGGGCCTACTCACAGCCCAGCAACACTCTGGACCCCAGAAGTCCTTTTCACAGCACACAATATGGCATTGTGATTAGATATAAACTGAAAGTGTATTTCCTGCCCTTCAGTAATTACACTGGCTTATGGGAGCTTTATTCAGCATGAAGACTTATTATTCTACAGAATGAAATTCTGTATAATTTTCTTCTCCTCCAATGCACAAATGAAAAATCCTATTTTGGTCCGAGTTGGGAAGAAAGGCTCAGTTATCACTTGAGAGCGTGGTGTTATTTTCCCCCGGAATTAAAAAATCCATCTGGGTGTATGACCCCTTTCACCCCGCTGCCTCTCAATTCAGCCTTTTGTATGCATATGAACCTTATCAATTTCCACTGCTGCAGAAAGGTGCACCTCGCTGGGTGCCTCCCCCCTGGTTTTCCACACTCTAATGGAAATGCACGGGCTTGAGCAGTAAATGCATGCAAAGAAACCCTTGCTCTGCTGGGTGGATTGAGGGAAGGACTTGAATGAAAACTTTGTCTGTGGTCATTGCCCAGCATTTGGGGTGGCAGCACTGGTGGAATCCTCAATGTAAACACGGGAAGTCTCCACTTGCACCAATACAGTTTATTCTGGTTTCAAGAAGGTCTAGCTTTAACGGTGGGTGCAAATAGATGCTTTGCCCATCTACATTTGCACTGTTACTGGGACTGGATGGCTGAAATCTACAGTATAGTCCAGGCCCATATATCTGCTTCCTGGCTTAAGCTGGCAGCGAGACAAGGAGGAGAGCCAAAAAAGCCAAAAAGAAAGGTAAAATAGGCAAATTCCACTTTTCCCCATCCATCACTATCTAGATGAATGACGGTTAGCAGCTGGTAATGACCATAAGCTAATGATGAGCTCCTATGTAGGATAAACTCTGGGATGCTTCTTCACTTTCATAGTTCAGCATCATCTTCAGTGAACTTCAGATAACCCGTAGAAGGGAAGTGATATGGCTAGTTTCACATTCAGCTACTTCTGACTTCCCAGCACACTCAGAGCTAGGCTGATTAAGGGTGAACTTCAATGGGAACTCAGGGCAAGGCTGTGACCTCATGCCCCTACATGCTGCTGTAAGCATTTTGTTACTAGCACCTTTCCAAAGAGATTGGCTGGAATAGGATCTAGTGGGTTGGACAGCATTTTCCCACACCTGCACCCGTAAATAGATAAGTCAAGCTGCTGCCTTAACTTATCTATTTATAGTAGCAGGTGTGGGAAAATGCTCTCCAACCCACTAGATCCTATTCCAGCCAATCTCTTTGATCCGCTTCAGAGGCTTCTGTCCTGTCTATATTTCAGTCCCTCTTAAATATGTTTCCACTATGCTGCTCACCATGAATCAAGATGATTCAGTTCCCAGTGTGTAATTCCCCTGTGTGTCCCTGTCTGTCTCTGCTCCTACACTCTGCCTGCCAAAGGGCTCAAGGAGTCTTGACTTAGACATCAGGTACATCCCTAGGACCAAAGGGGCCGGTGCTGTTCTGTCACAGATTTGCTGTGTGATGTTGTGCAAGTATATTTTCTCTGTGCTGCTGATTCCCTATCTCTCTAATAGGAATAAAGCCACTTTCTAACCTTTTTGGGGTCTGATGTAAGGTGACCATATGGGAGAATGGGAAATCTGGGGCACTCCCTTCCCTCGCACCCCAGATCACGGCAGGCAGAGGTGGGGATGGGGTGGTGTAGTATGGGACTCTCCTGCCAGACTGTGCCCTGTGCACCTGCACTTCTAGGAAAACCATTTTAATTTTCTGCAGCTGGCTGGGACTGACCTCCAAAATCTGGAAATATCCCAGCTAAACTGCGACATATGGTCATCCTAGTTCGGTAGTAGTAAATACCTTGATCAGATAGTAGAGGAGTGGAGGGTCACATAAATCTTAAAGACCTGAAAGTACTTGGGACCTTGTGGGTACTTTCTCAGACAATTATATGCTCTTTATATGTTTTTAGCAATCATTAATCTAGCAATGCCCATTCATTACTTCATTCGTATATCACAGCACTGCAGGGCAATGTTTACACTTGCAATTGTATTAATGAGTGATGCGATTTTAAAAAATGATTTCCTAGCAGCGTGTGGAGAAACTGGTGCCTGTCTCCTGCATGTATTTCATGACTGCTCAGAACAGCTGGAAACCCAGCATGGAATACATGACGCACAAGAGAAATGAATTACTTTGGTCATTTCAGAAACACTTTTATTTTTCGGCATGTGTCATGAAAGAAGCTGGAACCTCACCACTAAAATCATTTAGATCCTGGCAGTGGATTCAGTAGGAGCAGGCTTTTTAGAGCACTGTAATTAGTATTAATATTCATGTGTCAGTCACAGGGCTGTCAATGAGGATGCATCAGTTAGGTGCTGGGGAGTGGGGGTAGTTGGTTTGCCTCTGCTTTTCACCCACTGACCCTCAAATGAGAGTAGGGCAGGAAGGGGAGGGGAGAGCTAGTCCATTTAGCAGGTCAGGAGCAATAATGCTATCAGATGCCATGCTGAACTAATTCCTAATTGGGGCAGTGTTTGTCAACACTGACAGAGCCCTAATACACTGTAATCGCTGGAGCCACAAGCTCTGATAGAGATCTTAATCTCTCCCCTCGGTCCCTTTCACATCCAGCAATCTTCTCTCCCTTCCCCATCCATTGCCACACATACACGTGCACAGCCCAGCTACTGAATAGCCCTGATCTTTTAAAACACTCTCCCCTTTTTCATATGTACGAAAGGATGACAAGAAGGTCAGGGCAGGCTAATGGAAAGAGGTGGGAGTATTGTGCCATAGAAGCAAAACTTTCAAGGGTTGCAGGCCAAAACAATGGCTAATTTAATCAAAGCAACTGTGTACTAAACATCTGCTCTTTGAAAACTGAGACCTCAATAAGCTTTTTCAAACTGGGGATCCAGAATCACAAGACACCTTTGAAAAAATGCAGGCCTGTATTTACAATTGTACACTTGTCATCACATCATCTGAGCACTTCTCGGGCAGAGATGAATTTTACTTTTCATAACACCCCTGGAACTTGGGAGATGGGGGTTGTAGCTCCATTTTACAGCTCAGCAACTGAGGCAAAGGATAGGTGAAGTGATTGGCCACACGCCATATTCAAAATTTGTGATTGGCCTAGAAAATGAATTTGGCTTTTTTGAGTCCAAGACTAGGTCCCAGTCCATGAAACTATTTGTATACCCAAATCTTTTTGTTATGCATCTGCTTTACCCCCTGCTTGAGTTCTTATCATTATTTCCCCCACTTCTGGTAGTATCATTATATGGTCTCTTCTCATACATGGAATATGTTTCAGTGGCACTTCTAATAGGCTCTACACAGTTTAAAGGGCAAAGTATCAATGAATTTAAGGCAGAAGAAGGTGATATTTATAGATTTTGAAGACCAAAAGGAGCTGTTCTGATCATCTATGGCTCAATGTGTAGCTAGATGGAGGTATCAAGTGGCGTTCCCCAGGGGTTGGGTATTGTTTAATAGCATTATTAATGATTTAGATGATGAGATTGAGTGCATGCTTAGGAAATTTGTGGATGACATCAATTTTACTGGAGATGAAGACATGCAGTCATGGAGCAAGCACTGCCTGCTGGCTCCTAGTCTGCGCATGCAAAATTCCAGAAATGAGGCAATATAGTCACCTTAGCATAGTGCTGAGCTCATGACAGTAAACACACCTAAGGCTCTGGATAGCTGTAACATTTTAAGAGCTATAAATGCCTTTGAAGTACTTCAGAGAGTCAGTGGACAGTCAAACAGGGTCTTTGAAGGGCTCCAAAAATGGCCAAAGCACTCTAACAGTAGCCCTGCACAGTTACCATTTTGCAGGACTTCAAAATGAAGCACTCCTTGTCATGTGTGGATGCTTTATAGAGCATGACAGGGGAAGCTCAGTCTTCCAGCACGCCACAGTGCTCTGCTCTCTCTTCCTCATCCTCCTCTACAGAAATTGTGGGAAAAAGCAGGACAGACTCTTAATGAGTATCCCATGTTTGAAGTGCTTTGAAGCAGCATTTAAAAGTGCTTCAGACATTACACCTGTCTCTACCCTAATAAGACTGTTCTGGTTGCATGCTCTGGGGTGCTCCAAGAGAGCTACATGGTCTAATCTTGGTGAACTAGCTTACATGGAGCTGGAGCAAGTGGGTGGGGAGTGGATCATGGCAAGAGAAATTGGGAGGCAATATAGGCAGGGATCCTGTGTCCACACTGTGACCTCTCCACCTGCCTCAGAAAGGGTGTGGAGTTGTTCTTCATTTCTCATTTTTATTCTTTTTTTTCAGCTTGTATTCCTCTTTTTCCTTGTGCTACTTTCTCTTGTGTACCCTGTGGAAGTTCACTGTGCATCCCCCCAAAAGGGCTTCTCAGACCCTTATTTGAGACATGCCGATCCAGTTTGAACACTTGCAAAGAAAACACCAGGGGTTCCTGTCTCAGACCCATAACTTATCATTCAGTTAGAGCATATCTTTTTGAAAAAATTCCCACTACATATTCCAAAGCAATAGGCAGCCTTGAGTTTCCATTTTGTGAGCACTGCTGTAGATTTCCCTGTATGCAGCTTGCTGTTTCATCACTCTATTAAGAAACCTTTGCTACGACCATGAAATTTCAATTTCTAGGGCCAAGATTGCAAGAAATGCACCAGGTCCCTCAGCTGAAGTGACTGCATGTCCTACTTTTAGTGAGACAGTCACAGATTTTCACATGATATCTCGGTGGCTACAACATTTCTTTTAAGATGCCTGAAAAATTCTGGGTTTTAATTTCATCTGACATTTAGATTTTGTTTGTATAGCTACAGAATGTTTCTTCAAGATTCTGCACTTGGCTGTTCCTTAGCTCAAAGTGAATGTTAAATGATACATCTTTAGTGCTTCATCATAAACTCATTCAGGTACCACTGAAATAAATGTGAAGTGGATTTCCAGGAAAGTTAAGTGTCTCAACAGCGTGGTGGGGTTGGACCTAAGATACCAGGAAAAAAACTTCTATTTGGAGAACTGTCCCCATGATGCTGTTGAGTCCAGCAGAAGCGACACCAGCATAAGGTGTGGATGTGTGTGTATGTTATGTAAATATATACACACACATATACACACACACACACATATATGTATGTATGTATGTTATGTATATACATACATATATATACACACATATATATATGGACACACATATACACATACATGCACATGATACATGTAATTTATACATATACATATACATATATATGTATACACACACACACATATATGTGTGTGTGTGTTTGTGTGTGTGTGTATATCCTTCTGTCTTTTCCACAAGTGTTTTGCTATTGCAGGAAGTGATACCACAAAAGTTTCCTTGGTTTTGATTGTGTAAGTGCAGTTATTTTATCCTAGGTCCTCAGGTAAGTGGGCATTTCTAATGGGGTGAATACTTAGCACCACCTAGTTTAAATTCTGGTACCCCTTTGTGAAAAAAAAAAGTGTGGCCTTGTTTGCAGGTTCTGGGAAAGAGAAACTACACTGAAGCAACTGACAAGCTGTGGATTTTGAATCCGCTGCACTAGCTGTACAAACAGAAGCAAAGATGTGGGTTGGATCATTTGATTGGGAATTCCATGTTAGTGAGATCCTAGTGAGTTAAAGGTATCCTAATCATAGAGCTGAAAATGTGCATGTATTGCCATTTGTAGCTGCATTAAAAAAAATCACTAAATTAGCCTTGCTTTATTGATTTTATTCTTCTTATTGTGTTCCCTCTGATTTCTATCCCCACCCCCCAACCCTGGGATGATGAAAAGTTCTTCCTGTTAGCATGAAGGCACCCAGATACCTGAGCCCAGCTGGAGTTAGCAGGATGTGAGGAAAATGTATTTTCAACTTCTGAATTCACACATTGGCCTTGTGAATCCATGGCTGTCCTCGTACAGAACATACCAAAGTGAGTTATTAGAAAAGCTAGAGAAATGCCACAACTCCATGCCATGTAGCATTTTTGTCTTTCCTTTCACGTCAGCTCCAGAAGCCTTCCTTAGCCCACCCTCACCATGGCATGCAATATGCTTACCTGTGATTTATTGATGATAATCAAGGGGCAAGCCATTTGTAATCGAACATGCAACAAAGACATTCTCGTGCTGAGAGGGAGTGATAACGCACCATTTAGTAATTTTTGTGCAGTCAGTAATTTGGAGAATGAATGATAATTTCTAGACCTGAAAATCTGCAATGACAACCCTTAGTGTTATTCACTTTGTGAATAAAGACACTTTACTCTCCATGTCTTGTGATAAATTCCTTTTATTAGGGCCACTTACGCAGGACTTTATCTTAATCGTCTTACGTACGGGGCAGTCTCAGTGGTGAGGTTGGGTCATTTTTCATTACAACCTCAAACATGCAATAGAAAGTAAATAAATACTAGTCAGTGATATGAATACAGTCATTTAAATGAAACAGGCTTGCTAATGCAACTATCTCACCCGCTAGCATGCAGGATATTTACTCAAAAGACACACCAGGGAGCAGCGACTCCTTGCCTAATACCGCCATAACCAGGATGGGTTGTAAACCATGAAAAGTAGATATCTTTGGCTACCATAGTGTGGTACCATTAAAGAGTATGAATAGACCACAATGTGACAATGTGCCTCCTACCATCATTATGAAACAAACAAACAAACAAGGTTTTTATTGGCTTTCAGATTTCCAGTCAGAAATACGATGTAAATGGCTTGGAACATACCTAGACCAAGGGTGCCTAGTTTGATGAATACAGGGCATGTCTACACATTTAATGCACATTATCTCAGTTTAAAGCACATTAAGGGCATGAGTCTACACATGTACGCCCTTAATGTGCCTTAAAAATGGTAATTTAAGGCTTTTTGAGCCTAAATTTGATACCTGTATAAAGCAGGTATCAAATTTATGCATGAATAGCTAAATTGCATTAGTGAACATGTAGACATGCTAATGCACATTAACATGGTGTGTGTCTATTGACTTGGGACCAACTTTAGTCCCAAGTCAATCCATACACCTGCATTAATGTGCATTAGCGTGTGCATGTATAGACATTCGTAAATAGCCTGATGTGCATTAAGGCAAACGTGGATTAAGTTTAGGCTCATGTAAAAGCACATGCAGATATGGCCATTATGTTCTAATGGGTTACCAACAGTCCAATCACAGAATAAGGTGTGAGAATGCCTTGGTGACTGGCAAAAAGCTGTAGAACTGTTCATCTCAGAGCCACTGGTACCAATTCAACCAAGAAGCTTCATTTAATGGCTCCTTAGTAAAGTGAGTCAGTGGTTTAATTTTCTGTTCCAGTGGATTGATTCCCACATGACAGAAATCACCATGACAACTTATACATTTGTCACCTGAGGTTCAGGAGAGAAGGTAAGGATTAAATTGGGCATGGAGGTTGACCAGAAGGTTATATATTAGATTCTAAATGAGCTCAATGCAAAAGCCACTCTAGCTGCAAAGCAGGGTACAGTATCTACCCTTACGTTAGCAGGACTCCAAGTAACTCAAGCACGTCTGTCTCTACATATGATTAGGTTCTTCTTCATAAAACATAACCTCAGTATCCCATGGCCTCTTTCCCAAGTTTGTGGTGAAACTCCATATGCACATATAGCCCTAACTTTCTCAACTTAGAATCGTAGAGAAATAGGGCTAGAAGGGACCTCCAGAGATCACATCTAGTCCAACCTCCTGCCCGAGGCAAGATGATCCCCATCCAAACCATCCCATACAAACCGTAATCTAAATCTACATAACACTGCCGTCAACCCTGACAACCCAGAACTAACACCCTAACCTGCCACAGGGCAAAGCAGTGGCCATGGCATCCAGTGTCCTTCTATGACATGTCAATATATGCTCAAGAGATCCCAGCAATCTTCTTAGGATCATGATTGACTCCAGGATGAATATGAGTCACTAATGCGATGAAGCAATAGGCAGAGCCAACCTCACCCTGTCATGCATCAACAGGGGCATCACTAACAGGTCCAGAGAGGTCTTGCTCCCCCTCTATGCGGTGCTGGTCAGTCCACAGCTGGAGTACTGTGTAACGTTCTGGGCGCTGCACTTCAAGAGAGACATGGGGAACCTGGAGAGGGTCCAGAGGAGGCCACTCATATGGTTGAGGGCCTGCATGGCCAGCCCTATGAGGAGAGGCTGAAGGACCTGAGTCTCTTCAGTCTCTGCAAGAGGAGACTGAGGGGGGATCTTGTGGCTGCTTACAACCTTATCAGGGGTCAGCAGCAGGGACTTGGGGAAAGTCTGTTCACCAGGGCCCCCCTTGGAGTCACTAGGAACAATGGTCACAAGCTGAGGGAGGATAGGTTTAGGTTAGATATTAGGAAGAACTACTTCATGGTAAGGGTGGCCAAAGCCTGGAATGGGCTTCCCAGAGAGGTGGTGTTCTCACCTTTCCTGGAAATCTTCAAGAGGAGACTGGACAGGCACCTGGCTGGGGTCTTATGACCCCTGCTACCCCCAGTGTCATTCCTGCTCACGGCAGGGGGTCAGACTCGATGATCTGTCTAGGTCTCTTCCGACTCATTGATTCTATGATTCTATGATCAGAAAGTAAGGTTGGAAGGGACCTCCTGTGATCATCTAATTCAGTCCCCTGCTCAAGGCAAGATCATCCCTGATGAAATCATCCCAGACAGATGTCGGTTTAACTCTTCTTGATAATTTCTGGGGATGGAGATTCCACAACTCTTCTAGGTAGCTTGTTCCAATGCTTGGCCACACTTACAGTCAGAAAGTTGTTCCTAATCTCCAGTCTAAATTTCCTTTGCTGCAGCATGAGGCTGTTGCTTCTAGCTTTGTTTCCTACAGCCACAGAGAAAAGGTATCTCCATTCACTTGGTAATCACCCTTCAGGTATTTGGAGACTGTTATCGGATCCTCCCTCAGTCTTCTCTTTCCCAGACTAAAGAATCCCAATTCTTTCAGCCTGTCCTCATAAGCCATGCTTCCCAAGTCTACAATAATTTTTGGCACTCTTCTCTGGACTCTTTTCAGTCTGTCCACATCTCAGTGTGTGGGGCCTTAGGCTGGACACAGTACTCTAGGTGAGGCCTCACCAGTGCTGAACAGGGTAGAAGAATCGCTTCCCTTGATTTTCAAGTGACATTGATGTTAATACCACCCAGTAAATTGTTACCTTTTTTTTTTTTTGCATAATAAAAAGCCAGGAGGTGGGGCTGAAGCACAGCTTTTGCAGATCAGTGGTACTTTTTGCTAGTTAAACTATGTTAACACAATCACACCTTCATTTTGCTTTGTAGACATATTATCCATTTGGATCTTTGCTGATATGATTTAATTCTAGACAGGAAGTGAAGTTTGGAAACTTTTAGGTCATTTCTGTTCTATCCTTCTCACCTTTATATTATCAACAATCAGCAATAGAGGAGGTTAGTTGTCTTTTAAAACACAGGCATAACATGATCTAAATGATGAAGCAGGTTAAGAACAGGAAATCTAAATGAGGTGGAAATAATCCATTAATTGGGAATATATATTTTAACCTTTCTCAAATGCTTACACTCACACAGGGTCCCTCTGAAAAAGAGCAAGGCAGGAGCTGCGAGAACAGCTTAATGGAAGGAAGGGAATGGCAAACAGCTGGGGAAAACTCTACCAGCATCAGCTCTGGGCAGCATCCTATAAATACCAGCCCTTTGCAGTTCTTCTGAAAAACACAGTGGATGCCACCCTTCTGATACTCTGTGTGAGGGTTTGGCCAGGACCCTGTAGGTGGCCAGATTTGTGGACAGGCAACTAGGAGGTTAGCAGGGTGGGAGCACAAGTTACCAGAGCTGAGAGGGGAGATCCAAGAGATGTAGTCCAAGATATAAGCCAAAGTCAAGAGCCAGGGATCAGACAACCAGTGCCAAGTTCCAGGGGAAATCCAAGATCAGGGTCAAGGAAGCCAATCAAAGTCACAATGCCAGGAAAACCAGAGAGAGCAGAACCAGTTCTGAGTTTAGAGGAGCTCTAACATCAGGGTCAGGAAAAGCCCAAGCTGGGTCAGAAGTCAGGAGACCCAGGGAGAGCTGTGAATGCAAGGCTAGCTAGAACAGACTGAAGCTGTGTGAAGGCATGCCTTCAGCCAGTGGCTGCACATATGTTTAAAAGGGATGACTGGCATTTTCAGAAGCCAATTTGGCTGGAAAGAACTGAGTCAGCCACATTAGCCAGGGATTAGGGGCAGGTGTGGTAACTCATGTGCCCGACCCAGACAGGCCTGCTTGATCAGAGTCCCTGATGCTACCAGTTTAAATGACACAAGACCACTTGCACTGGCCCCAAACACTTCATGGCAAAAATTCTCAGCACCAGAGGTCTTTCAGTCTGGGGGATGCTCTACCAAGGTCAGCTGAACTCTGTGACATGCTCCCAATTACACTATTTTTTATTCTACCATCTTGTGCAAAGATCTCTTCTGCTAAACCAGAGATGAGCAGAAAGAAGGGTGGACAGTATTTGGACTGGTAGTTTCAAAGGGGTGGCTGTAAGAGATAATCATAAAAACACTGGGCTGGAAGGGGCTTCCAGAGGCCATCTAGTCCAACCCTCTGCTTAAGACAGGATCATCCTTTTCCTAACCATTCCAGCCAAATCTCTGCCTAACCTATTCCTAAAACAACACAATCAACCTCACTACTGGTGATACTGGTGACTGCATGGTGATATGTCTGCCTTAGAAAATACTCCCCTGGTTAAAGGGCACTAGGCAGTGGGAGAGCATTTCCCTTCAGTTTAAAGGTAGAAATCAAAGTTCTGCCCACCTGATGCCCTGTCATATAACACCTCTGACAAGGGTAAGAGTAGGGCTGGTTGGGAACTTTTGAATGAAATATTTTTCCTTCATGAAATGCCAATTCGGCAAAAATAAAACTCTATGTGGGATTATATTGATTTTGATAAGTCCTCAGTTAGAAAAATTCCTCAAGTCCAGGATATAGGCAGGCAAGGTTCTTGGGTAGATGTGATATCTTTTATTACACCAACTAAATAGTTGGAAAAAAGTTTCTTTGCAAGTTTCTTTGCTCTCAGGCACAAACACCCTTCTTATGGCATTCGGAGACTCAAGTCCATTATGGGGGTTTTTGTGGAAACCTGAGAGAGAGGAAGGGAGAAAGCACACTGTCCCATAACAGTAAGTAGCCTGCTGGGTCAGACTCTTCACTGGGATGGAGACTCATGTTTCCTAACCTTTTCCAACCTGGGTCCTCCACACAAGGGCTTGCAGAAAATTACCTTCTAATAAACTTTGTCTTGTCCCAGTGCAGTCTGAAAAAGTCTGAAATCTCAACAACCACTGCAGGCAACAAAACCACCTATGTTTGCTCTAGAAAACTAACAAAGAGTTTAAAAAATGATGGCATCTCTGTACCAGTTTTAGTTGGGCCAGATAACCTTATGTCCTAAACTTCATATTCCCATGCCAAAACCGTTGTTATTTTTGCCTTTATCGTTGGACAAATCAGGTTTTCAGCATACTCAATTAAACCTTCAAAAATGACTTGTCAAGGAAGCACTAGAATGTAAATCATGCAGACTTAGATACACGGACACACTCCCTTTATTTAAGCCACCACAACAAATTTCCTTCCAATCCAGGTCTTCTCCCTACCACCTGAATCTGCACATCCCACTAAACCAAACTGAGCTCACAGCTGCAGCTAGATCATAGCTTTGACATTAGAAGTAATGGGCTTAAACTGTCATGGGGTAAATTAAGTTAGACTTAAGGGAGGGTTTTCTAACTGTAAGAATAATAAAGTACTGGAATAGGTCACTTAGAGATGCTGTGGGATCTCTATTCTTGGGGGGGTTTCAGAACCGTTTAGGTTGATCCTGCCTGGGCCAGGGGGAGGGACTGGATGACCTCCTGAAGTTTTTTCCAGCCCTATTTTCTGTTGTTCTTTGATTACCAGGCTACAGTCCTGTCACCTGTGAAACACTGTCATCCTCTTGTCTTTCATCTAGACTGTTCCATTCATTTTTTCCTTTTTGGTAGTCTCTCTAAATAAATCTCATCTTTCCTCCTAAACAAACAGAAAGAATACACATTTTGCTGGTATTTTGGAAATGAAAGCTGTGTACAGCTCAGCTGTGAAAAGACCTCCTCCCCTGACCTCTACCACTTTCCCCAACTCTGCATGTGCCACATGCTAAAGAGCTGTCATGTAGCAGTGGCTTGGATAGTTCTGGGTTTACCCAGTGCTGCTCTCATGCACCCAACCTAACCTGAATGACGTGTACATTAGAAAGTACCCACGTGACATTTTCTTGGCATTTGGCATGTGCAGAGCAGGAATGAAAGAGCATGGCATGATCCTTAGTATGGCCCAATACAGTGCAAATATGCCCTCTGTGTCATCCACATTAGGCCTCACCAGCTCGGGCAATTTGACAGTATGGTATTAGCACATGGACAGGTCTATGAATATACAAGGATTATAATAGCTCCTCTGTGATGAGGGTATTTATGAGCCTAGAGCATTTGGCTGAGATATGGTTTTCGTGGCTTCATGAAACATTGCCTGCCACTGGGCAATGGTATGTGGTAGTGACACATGTTTCTTCTCTGGGGGACTTTAACCCAGTCTCTGCAACAACAACTTCAGTTATATGGTGTCAGATATCAACTTCCCAATCTCTGAGCCACAGTCTTATATTGTTACTCAGTGCGCGGATTGGACATTTATAGAGATTGCAACTTCAGATGAAGTGCTGTGTTGGGCACTGCAGTCACACAGGGGGCTGTCCAAGATGTTCTTCTTGTAAAGGGTTGTTTTGAAGTATCCATATCCAGATGTCAGTCAGTTCAGCTTGACCCATGTTTCTCTGTCAAGATCATGCCCCATGGGGGACTTGTTTGGTGTTGGTATAAAATGCTGTAGGAATAGGTCTGACCTTTCCCAGCAGTTGGTCCATTCCAGTGATGCCCAAAAGTTTGGTTCAGCATCTCCCATCTCTTCCAGGAGCTTTTGGACTTCATATACAAACAGTTTATAACTTTTTGCCTCCATCTGTTTGGGTCTTCAGTTAATTGTTGATGGGGCGGGTGATTTTTGTTATCTCTTGACTCTCTTGTCTGTAATGATGTTAGGGTCTGTCTTTTTATACCACTCAGTGTAATGCCCAAGGGTGGAGGGAATACATCTGTGTGTGTGTAAGTTGTGCAACCTGTTATGAGTCTCAGCATATGTTAAGTACAGTGTTGAGCTTTTTAATATGACAACTGATGGACCATATAGGAGCACAATATTTTGCTGGGACATATACCAGTGCAGGTTTGGTGGTTCTGAGCACTTTGAAGTTGGCACCTCGTGTCATGCCTCCACCTCTCTCCGTTGGGGAGGAGGCTCTTCTCAGCTAGACTGGCTGACCTGCTCCACTGGGCTTTAAACTAAGCCCACTGGGGGATGGGGGGACTACTGTTGCTGCTGGCCCACCGAGTGGCCCTTGCAAAGCCAGCAGGCCAAGGCACATAAGGGATCCCACCCAAGCCTCAACCCTGGAGCAAAATGTAGGCAAGGCAAGAGCCCCTATGGGGACACTTGCACGTCTATACACAAATGCCAGGAGTCTGGGGAATAAATAGGAGGAACTTGTTCTCCTCCTAAATGGAAAAAACTACAATGTCATTGGGATAACAGAGACCTGGTGGGACTCCACCCATGACTGGACCACGGGTATAGATGGCTATACCCTGTACAGGAGGGATCGAGTGGACAAAAGGGGTGGGGGCATAGATCTCTATGTCAAGGAAAGCTACGTGTCCCTGTAAGCTGACATTGGCACCCACGGTGGATGACTTGAGACCCTCTGGGTTAAAATCCATGGGGAACACAGCACTGGGGATACTATGGTGGGGGTCTACTACAGACCCCCTACCCAGAGTCAAGACCTTGACCAGGAGTTCACCAGGGAATTGGCTGAGGCCACAAAATCCTGGTGTGTGGTTGTCATGGGAGACTTTAACTACCCAGACATCTTGTGGGAGGAGTGCTCAGCCAAATCCCAGCAGTCGCAAAGCTTTCTCTCATGTGTGGATGACCTCTACCTGATACAGGAAGTCTGCAGGCTGACAAGAGGTAAAGCACTGCTCAACCTTGTGCTGGCAACCAAGGATAACCTAACTGGCAACCTAACAATCGAAAGGAAGCTGGGTGACAGTGATCATGAACTGATCACCTTCACCATCTGCTGTAAAGCTGGCAAGTCAGTCAGTTGTATAGAAGTCCTCGACTTCAGGAAAGCTGACTTTGACAAGCTAAGGAGGCTTGTCAGAGAGGCCCTAAAGGGCCACAATCCAAAGGGGAGGGGAGTTCAGGACGAGTGATTACTCCTCAAGGGAGCAATCTTGGATGTGCAACCAAAGTCCATCCCGTCTCGGAGGAAAGGCAGCAAAAGGGCACAGCAGCCCCCTTGGCTCTGCAGGGAACTGGCAGACCTCCTGCATCTTAAAAGGAAGACCTACAAAGGATGGAGGACTAGAACCGCCACCAAGGAGGAATACTCTGCTTTAGTCTGGACTTGCAGAGAGCGAACCAGGAAAGCCAAGGCTGCAATGGAACTCCAGCTAGCTACAAATATCAACAACAATAAAAAGTCCTTTTTTAGCTATGTGGGGAGCTGGAGGAAAAGCAAGGGCAACATCGAACCCCTGCTAAACCAGACTGGGGCAACTGACAACTGACGCCCAGGAAAAAGCAAACTTGCTAAGTGGGTATTTTGTGTCAGTTTTTCATCAGCCTCATGGGATGGCCCTGCCCACTATGGGTCAGGGAGGCCCGGGCAAGGGAGATTCCTTGCCCTCCATTGAGGCTGACCTCATGAAGGAACACCTCAACAGGCTGGATACCTTCAAGTCAGCTGGCCCTGATGGGTTACACCCCAGGGTACTCAGGGAGCTGGCGAGCATCATAGCTCAGCCCTTGGCATGGATCTTGGAGAGCTCCTGGTGCTCTGGTGAAGTGCCTGATGATTGGAAGAGGGCCAATGTCGTGCCTATCTTCAAGAAAGGGAGGAAAGTAGATCTGGCAAACTACAGGCCCATCAGCCTGACCTCTATCCTGGGGAAGGTCTTGGAAAAGATTATCAAGGAGGCCATCCTTA